>NC_092793.1:92193747-92276804 GCF_918797505.1 Bemisia tabaci | reverse complement strand
GACTCCGGTTCGAACCTAAAGGGCATCTCTTGACTCCGTGTGGGAAAACCCACAACTCGACTCCGGTTCGAACCAAAGCCGAGGGTAACTTATTACTCCGCGCAAGTAAGGGTATCTGTTGACTCCGTGTGGGAAATACCACAACTCGACTCCGGTTCGAACCTAAAGGGCATCTCTTGACTCCGTGTGGGAAAACCCACAACTCGACTCCGGTTCGAACCAAAGCCGAGGGTAACTTATTACTCCGCGCGCGCAAGGGCACCTCTTGATTCCGTGTGGGAAATACCACAACTCGACTCCGGCTCGAACCTAAAGGGGATCTCTTGACTCCGTGTTGGAAAACCCACAACTCGACTCCGGATCTAACCTAAGCTACACGTAACTTATTACTCCGCGCGTGAAAGGGCATATCTTGACTCCGTCTGCGAAAAACCACAAACTGACTCCCTACTAACTTAACCTAAGCCGAAGGTAACTTATTACTCCGCGCGTGAAAGGGCATATCTTGACTCCGGCCGAAAATATAGAAAGAAACCACAAACTGACCCCTTACTAACTTAACCTAAACCGAAGGTAACTTATTAGCGTTACAGAATCTCCTCGAAAATTGCAAATAAAACGCGGCGTTGCCAAATTTCCTCAAAAATCGCTAATACAACGCTGCGTTGCCAAGTTTCCTCGAAAAATCAGCAATTGAACGCTGCGTTGCCAAATTTCCGGAAAATCGCGAATTAAGCGCGGCGTTGCCAAATTTCCGGGAAAATACCTTATTAAACGCTGCGTTTCAAAATCTACGCTAAAGTACTGAAATAAACACCCGGTTACCGAAATTCGCGCACACGCCCTAACGGGGATCCGCGAACAGTCCGCGGCGTTGCCAAATTTCCTCAAAAATCGCTAATTAAGGGCGGCGTTGCCAAATTTCCGGGAAAATGCCTAATTAAACGCTGCGTTGCAAAATCTACGCTAAAATACTTAAATAAACCCCCGATTACCGAAATTCGCGCGCACGTCCTAACGAGAGGAACCTCGACCGGGGTCCGCGAACACTACGCCGCGTTGCCAAATTTCCTCAAAAATCGCTAATACAACGCTGCGTTGCCAAATTTCCTAAAAAATCGCGAATCGAACGCTGCGTTCTTATAATGTACGCTTAAAAACTTGGAAAAAAATGCCCCATTACCGAATTTCGCGCACGAGTCCTGACGGGAGGATCCTGCCAGGCGCTCCCCCGGCCGGGGGCCGTCCCCTCCGCCCCGCTCCTCCATTTTACCTTCCCCACCTTACCCTCACGCCCACTTAGCGCCCGTGTATCGCGAATGCCGCCGCAAGCCTTCCCGGAACACCTTTTTCCACCTCCTACTTCACTCTTCCAAAACTCGAAAAAAATTAAAAAATCACTTTTCCACCCCCCCGAAAACCTACTTACACCTCTCCCGCTACCCGCACGCTACTCTGGTGTCCACCAGCGACCCGAAACATTACTCTGACCCACTCTACAGGGCAATCCACCCCTCCTGATCACCCACAGACACATAATAACGACTATCTTTAAAAAAAAAAAAAAAAAAAAAAAAAAAAAAAAAAAGAGTCCACAAAATTTTTCAATAGTTTGACCTCCCCTACAACCTGGCACAGTTTCGGCTCCCTCCGACCACTCTATCAAAAGTTACACTTTTTTTTCAAACTCACCGCTACACCACGCCAGCTTTTCAAAATCCTTCCGCGACCTCTAGATACCTTCCCAAGGGTCCCCCCTACCCTCCCAGGGCCGAATCTTCCGCCTCCCCACCCCTCCTCCCATCGCAAACCGCTCCCGAAGTCGACTACCTCGCAAAGTGCCCTCCAGGGCAATTACAGCGCCGTAAATTCGCGCCCGAAGTTTTTTCCAAATAAGAAACGCCTCCCAGCCCTTCGGCTCCGGGCCCGCTGGATACCCCTACCGGTCCCCTAAAAAAACTCAAATGGGACCGCCCTCCTCAGACCACCGCAAAAGCCCCTACGGCCTCGTCCAAGTTGACAACTCCGAAAGTCCTCCGAATGATAAGTCACCCACTTCCCACCGCCGAAACCGCCCTGAAAACCCCTTTCCGCGCCTCGCCACCTATCGCAATCGAAAGTACGCATCTTTTTACGTAGGAAACCGTCCGCTTCTCCTTCCTGGACCATCGGTGGCCCCCGCTGCAACCCCGTCAAAACGGAGGGGAAAAAAAATCGAATTTCCCCTTTCCGGCTCCGTTTTTCGACTCTCCCGGCCGACCGACCGCTCCGATCGCCACCGGACCTCCGCCATCCTATGCGTCTTTTCACGCCCGACATTTTCGGTCCTTATCGATTTCCCCGTCCGGCCACTCCTTAGCCGTCAAATCGGCCATTTTTCGGAAAAATCCCGAAAAAAAAAAATCAAAAAAATCGATAGCCCCCGAAAAACGCGTCGGACGGAAAAACTCTATTTTTCTCTCACCTTTTCTGCTCCTCCTGACGAGAGCTACTCGGTACGGAGGGTAAAAAATAAAAAAAGCGAAAAAAAAAAAAAAAAAAAAAAAAAAAAAAAAAAAGTGTCCCGAAATCCACCTCAAATTTCGAAAACCCGAAAAATCCGAAAATCCTCCCTTTTCTTGAACTAATCGTCGGAACCACATACCTTACCGTCGATTCATGTATTTCTCAATATCTCGCGAGGCCTGAGTCGGCCGTTCCGCTGAGAATTCAACGCGTTGTCTGAGGAATTTTTCTTTCGGTTTTTTTCATTTTTTTTTTTTTGAAGGGGGGGGGCGAATTATGCCCATTCTACGTAGTCCCGGAAAAGCGTTCCTATGAACTAACGAGTATCCTTGTCCCGTCTCTGACCACGTTCCAGCGCTCCAATTTTTAGGTGGGTGGGTAACTCTTTTCCGATCCGTTCCCGCCACGCACCGCTCTTTCGGGCCGGACCCCCCCCCTCGTCTCCGACCCTGGTGAGCATCTTCCGGTACTCCGAGAGCCAATCTCCGATCCCTCGATAATTAACCTCGTCGAATCACCCCTTTTCCCCTCGATTTCCCTCCTCGGAATGCTGGGAATCATGAAATTACCCTCTCTAACCTCGCCTACACCAACATAACCACGAGTAAAGTGAGCAAACCAGGGCTAACCTAACCTAACCTAACCTAACCTAACCTAACCTAACCTCTAACCTAACCTAACCTAACTCGAGGTTAACCTAAAGTACATTAGGTCATACCCTAAAGTACATTAGGTTATCCCCTAAAGTACAATAGGTGTTAACCTAAAGTACATTAGGTCATACCCTAAAGTACATTAGGTTATCCCCTAAAGTACAATAGGTGTTAACCCTAAAGTACATTAGGTCATACCCTAAAGTACATTAGGTCATACCCTAAAGTACATTAGGTTATCGCCTATAGTACAATAGGTTATCGCCTAAAGTACATTAGGTTATCGCCTAAAGTACATTACGTCATACCCTAAAGTACATTAGGTTAGCGCCCGAGGAGAACGCGGATTTGATGCGGCGTTGCCAAATTTCCTGAAAAATCCGTAATTAAACGCGACGTTGCCAAATTTACTCGAAAATGCGTAATCAAACGTTGCGCTGCATAATCTACTCTAAAGGACTGGAAAAAACCCTCGATTACCGAATTTCGCACGCAAGTCCTAACGGGAGGATCCTCGACGGGAGCCCGGGGAGATCGCGGATTGCATGCGGCGTTGCCAAATTTCCTCAAAAATTGCTGATAAAACGCCGCGTTGCATTATCTACGCTAAAATACTGAATTAAACTCCCGAGTTCCGAATTTCGCGCACACGTCCTAACGAGTGGAGCCTCGACGGGGCTCCGCGAACAGTCCGCGACGTTGCCAAATTTCCAGAAAAATCGCTAAATAAGCGCGGCGTTGCCAAATTCCCTGGAAAATCATTAATTAAACGCTGCGTAGCATAATATACGCTTAAGAACTGACAAAAAACGTCCGATTACCGAATTTCGCGCACGCGTCCTAACGAGAGGAGCCTCGAAGGGGCTCCGGGGATATCGCCGATCGGGTGCGGCGTTGCCAAATTTCCTGGATAATAAACGCGACGTTCCATCATCTGCGCTTGAAAACTGACAAAAAACGTCCGATTACCGAATTTCGCGCACGAGTCCTACCGAGAGGATCCTCCCGCAGACTCCCCCGTCCGGGGACCGTCCCCTCCGCCCTCGCCCTCTATCTTACCTTCCCCACCTTGCGCCCGCGCCCACTTAGCGCCCGTGTATCACGAATGCCGCGGCAAGCCATCCCGGAACGCCTTTTACAACCTCATACTTAGCCCTCCGCAAACTGGAAAAAAATTACAAATCCACTTTTCCAACCCCCCGAAAACCTACCTACACCTCTCCCGCCACCCGCCCGCTACTCTGGCGTCCACCCCGCACCCGCTACGTCACTCCGGACCACTCTAAGGCCACGTCCACCTCGAGTGATGACCCCACTGACACATAATGACGACTATCTTAAAAAAAAAAAAAAAAAAAAAAAAAAGTCCACAAAATTTTTCAATAGTTCCACCTCCCCTACAACCTGGCACAGTTTCGGCTCCCTCCGACCACTCTATCGAAAGTTCCACTTTTTTTTCAAACTCACCGCTACACCACGCCAGCTTTTCAAAATCCTTCCGCGACCTCTAGATACCTTCCCAAGGGTCCCCCCTACCCTTCCAGGGCCGAGTCTTCCGCCTCCCCACCCCTCCTCCCATCGCAAACCGCTCCCGAAGTCGACTACCTCGCAAAGTGCCCTCCAGGGCAATTACAGCGCCGTAAATTCGCGCCCGAAGTTTTTTCCGAAAAAGAAACGCCTCCCAGCCCTTTGGCTCCGGGCCCGCTGGATACCCCTACCGGTCCCCTAAAAAAACTCAAATGGGACCGCCCTCGCAGACCACCGCAAAAGCCCCTACGGCCTCGTCCAAGTTGACAACTCCGAAAGTCCTCCGAATGATAAGTCACCCACTTCCCACCGCCGAAAACCGCCCTAAAAAACCCCTTTCCGCGCCTCGCCAACCTATCGCAATTGAAAGTACGCATATTTTTACGTAGGAAACCGTCCGCTTCTCCTACCTGGACCATCGGTGGCCCCCGCTGCAACCCCGTCAAAACGGAGGGGAAAAAAAATCGAATTTCCCCTTTCCGGCTCCGTTTTTCGACTCTCCCGACCGACCGACCGCTCCGATCGCCACCGGACCTCCGCCGTCCTATGCGTCTTTTCACGCCCGACATTTTCGGTCCTTATCGATTTCCCCGTCCGGCCACTCCTTAGCCGTCAAATCGGCCATTTTTCGGAAAAATCCCGAAAAAAAAAAAAAAGCAAAAAAATCGATAGCCCCCGAAAAACGCGTCGGACGGAAAAAATCTATTTTTCTCTCGCCTTTTGCTGCTCCTCCTGGAGAGGGCTACTCGGTACGGAGGGTAAAAAATAAAATAAAAGAAAGAAAAAAAAAAAAAGTGTCCCGAAATCCACCTCAAAATTCGAAAATCCGAAAAATCCGAAAATCCTCCCTTTTCTTGAACTAATCGTCGGAACCGCATACCTTACCGTCGATTCATGTATTTCTCAATATCTCGCGAGGCCTGAGTCGGCCGTTCCGCTGAGAATTCAACGCGTTGTCTGAGGAATTTTTCATTCGGTTTTTTTCATTTTTTTTTTTTTTTTTGAAGGGGGGGGGGGCGAATTATGCCCATTCTACGTAAGTCCCCGGAAAAGCGTTCCTATGAACTAACGAGTATCCTTGTCGCGTCTCTGACCACGTTCCAGCGCTCCAATTTTTAGGTGGGTGGGTAACCCTTTTCCGATCCGTTCCCGCCACGCACCGCTCTTTCGGGCCGGACCCCCCCCCCCCCCCCCCTCGTCTCCGACCCTGGTGAGCATCTTCCGGTACTCCGAGAGCCAATCTCCGATCCCTCGATAATTAACCTCGTCGAATCACCCCTTTTCCCCTCGATTTCCCTCCTCGGAATGCTGGGAATCATGAAATTACCCTCTCTAACCTCGCCTACACAAACATAACCACGAGTAAAGTGAGCAAACCAGGGCTAACCTAAATCGAGGTTACGTTAGGTTAGGTTAGGTTAGGTAACGTTAGGTTAGGTTAGGTTAGGTTAGGTTATGTTTGGTTAGTTCAGTGTAGTGCGTGGAGGTGAGCACATCGTGCTCCTCCTTTTCTGTGTGAAACAGTGGATATTTCTTCACGCATGACAGTGATTGTAGTGTCAAAGTGTTAAGTAGGCCTTGCGGCATCGATCGACGTAAGAAACTCGAAAATCGTCCCGTGGGATCGAAAGATATGGAGGGATAAAGACTTGGTTAGTGGGAACACGTGCGGGACATAACCTGTACGCGCGTGGCCTAAAGTGCGGTGTGAAACGCGCGCCTACCAGTGCGGGCCGCTCCCATTGGCTAGCGGGAGTGTGCGCTAGATTCACGTGCGGCGAGGACGTCACCGCGGTGCAGCCGGGTCTACAGTGAGCGTCCGCGACGACCACCGCGGCGTGGCCGGGACGACGTCACCGCGGTGCAGCCGGGTTCACAGTGAGCGTCCGCGACGAGTACCGCGACGGAGCCGGGACGACGTCACCGTGGTGAAGCCGGGTTCACAGTGAACGTTCGCGACCACCGCGGCGCGGCCGGGTCCACAGTGAGGGGTCACCGCGACTCCCCCAAGTGCGCGCCGGGACTTAGGAAAAAAAAAAAGTGCAATTGATACGTGGCAATGGGGTTATCACGCTCACCCCCGGGAGATGGAAAGAGACAAGAAAACAAGTGCGAGAATACAAATCCTATTCAAAAACAGGGGATCAACAATGGCGGAAATAACAAAGAGAAGAATGTGGAAAAACCCAATTCAAACCGAGAAAAGGAGAGTGTCAGCGGCAGCGGGTTATTCATCAGAGGGAGAAGTTCCTCCTTGAGAGGAGAAGAGCGTAATAACTACAGAACGGAATCCCCCAACAAAAGAAAGAGGGCGGAAGACACAAACGACGGACTCGAAGACGCGTTAAAACGAATCGTCACTTTAGAAGGAGATGTGGAACACCAAACAATTGCCATCGGCGCAGCGGAAACTAAGTTGATTTTTCAAGAAGAAAAACTACGAAAGACAGAGGAGGATCTCCGAAAGGCCTTAGAGCGCATAAAGAAATTAGAAGAGATAATCGAAAAGTTAAGCGTAGATGCAGTACCAACGCAACAGCGGGTCTCATACGCAACAGCGAGTGGCGGCGCGGTGCACATGGTGCAAATGAACAAGCAGGGACCAGCACCCAGTAGGGACGAATCCACACCGGACAGGGAGCCTACACCATACCAGGCAGTAATCAGGAGGCGGAGAGGACTACCCCGCAACGAACGAGGCACACCCGGGCCGAAGACCCCGAGGACCTCCAATAGCGCCGTTAACGCACAGAACAGGGGCACAGCAGGAGGGGACAGGCCAGAGGGCACACAAAAAAAGGAAAACAACAGGAAAGTGGTACCGCGGAATCCCTGCGTACTGGTGAGAGTAGGCACAAGGGCCTACACAGAGGTATTAAGGGAAGCCCATGGGAAGATAGCGAATATGGAACCAACCGACGTGGAGGCAGTCGTACGGGCCAGAAAATCACAGACCGGTGACCTGCTCATAGAGATAAATAACAACGAGACGGCGAAGAAAATAGAGGCAGCTTTAGGAGCTGAGATCAACACGGACGCTACAGCAATAGGAGGCAGCGGCATGGAAAGTAGGGCAAGGACGGTTGTCCGAAGGGAACCGACTCTGAAAATTATCATATCGGAAGTGGAGGAAATTACGGAGGCGGACGAGGTGATGTCAGCCCTGTTCGTCGCTGGAGTGAGGCCAGTAACAGCCAACGTGACCAGGCCCAGTCGCTACGGAACCAGATTAGCGTTCTGCTCGATAAAGGACGATGAAAGGGCGAGGGACCTGATAAATGGTGGAAAACTGAGAGTGGGGCTGACAGTATGTAAGATAGTAAAGTGCATTGAAAAGCAATTGTGCTACAGGTGCCATGGCGAAGGGCACTACGCAAGGAGCTGCGAGGCAACAGTCGATCTGTCAAACAATTGCCTGCGGTGTGGAGCACATGGGCATTTCGCCAGAACGTGTCCCCAGAAAATGGCGATTCACGCAGAGAACGAGAGAACCACATCGATAGAACAAAGGGAAATGGAAGTGGTGCGACTGGAGGATGAGACCCTGCAGCCACAAACTGGAGACGACAATGGGGAGGAGGATACGTTGGAACAATGATGCACGACGCGTTACCAAAACGGACAGAGCTGCCGGACGGAAAGACGGCCGGAGATGAACTTAGGATCCTACAATTCAACGCAAATGGCTGCAAGGCTGCTCATGACCTTGTTAAACAGCGATTTCTCGAAGAAAGCATCGACCTCGGAATTATCCAAGAACCATACATCAAAAACAGTTACGGACAATGGATCATCCACAACAGCGGTACCGTCGGCATGTGGATTAAGAAACCGGAAAACGTCGAAGAAATACTGCAAGATGATGCAGGCATAATAGGAGTCAAGATCAAGGGAATTACATTTATAAGTGTATACTTCTCACCTAATAACATGGTGCTACGCGAGTATGAAAATTATCTGGAAAGAACAACTGCTTTAACTAGCGCGAGGAAGAAGGTTATAATCGGCGGCGACCTCAACGCGAAGTCCCCGAGATGGGCCTCGCCTGTAACGAACAGCAGAACGGAGACCACCGAGAACTGGATTGACGCTAGCGATCTTCATCTGGCCAATGTTGGCAATACACCAACCTGCGTCAGGCACAACGGGCATTCCTTCGTAGACATCACCGTGGTCACACCTGCTATGACGATCGAGGATTGGCATGTTGACGACGAGAACGAACCTCACTCGGACCACCGACACATCACGTACAGGGTGAAGCTAGGAGGACCAATTAGCGAGAGCTCCAACCAAGGAGAATGGGCAAATAGGATGCTAGGATGGATACTAAAGCAGGAGCACAAGGAGGCTTTTGAAGGAGCATTAAAGGAAAATTTCCAACTCCTCGACCTAAATGCGGGACAAGACACCGCGGACGCAGAAACGGCGGTAACAAACTACGCAAATATGGTAGTGCGAACGTGCAACGATGTCCTTACAAAGAAACGGCCCAACAAGGAAAGAATAGCTATGTACTGGTGGAGCGAGGAAATCAAGAACAAGCGTGAAGATTGCTGCAAGATACGGAGGCAACTAAAAAGGGCAGGACGCAGCGAGGAAAACATGGCCAGAAGAAATACGCTCCATTCCGACCTTAGAGCGGCCAAGAAGGAACTGAGAGCAGCAATAGCGAGAAGTAAACAAGCCAAATGGGAGGAGCTCATGAAAGAACTGGAAGCCAACCCCTACTCGAAAGGCTATAAAATAGCAATGGGGAAACTAGAGGGGAAGAAACCCGCCCCGGCCCTTACAAATCCAGACGCGGTCATCAACGAACTGTTTCCTCGGGACGAGAACAAATGGGAGAACGAGGCACTCGGGACGAACGAAAACGAAGAAGATGGAGACCCCATCCCTTTCGCGCCTGAAGAACTAGACCGCGCGATGGCAAGAATACGACGCAGGAAATCCCCGGGCCCCGATCTTATCAGTGGTGAAATTGTCAAGTCATGCTACAACGCGGACCCGTGCAGGCTGCTAGACCTCTTCAATAAGTGTCTGGAGGAAAGAGTGTTCCCCACCGAATGGAAGAAAGGAAGACTAGTGCTAATACCAAAACCGAATAGCGAAAAATTCCGACCATTGACTATGCTACCGGTGATCGGGAAAGTTTATGAGAATCTGATAAATGGAAGGATCAGAGACGAACTGGAGCAACGTAACTACCTGAGCAGATCACAATACGGATTCAGAAGAGGGAAATCTACCAACGATGCACTGGCGGCGCTGAAAGCTGCCATCCTGAGGGCACGAGCAAAGAAAAGCTTCGGAGTTGTCATCAGCCTTGACATAAAAAATGCGTTTAACACTGTAAAGTGGAGCAGCATATTAGAGAAACTAAGGAAAGCCGGAGTCTCGAGGTACCTGAGAGAGCTGATCAGGCATTATGGAGCTGGTAGGACGGTTGTGTACATCACCGAAGAGGGAGAGAGGTCTTACAGTATCAATAGAGGGGTTCCCCAAGGATCGGTGCTGGGACCGACGCTATGGAACATCGCTTTCAACGACGTACTTACCTGCTGGACAGGGGAAGGGGTCCTTATCCTGGGTTTCGCGGACGACACACTTGCTGTAATAACGGGCAAACATCCCTGGTTAGTTGCGGACACTGCAAACGAGGTACTCAACAACATCAAATATGAGACGGAACACATAGGATGCGAATTTGCAGCGCAAAAAACTATGGGAATAATCATCAGACCAACTACCAATAGCGATGTCCCTGAAGTATACCTCGACGGAATCCAGGTAGAAATTCGTGAGTGCATCAAGTATTTAGGAGTTATGATGGATGGGAAATGTAAGTTCGACCATCACATAGCGTACTTAATCAAAAAGGCAGATAACATCAAGAGGAAGTTAAATTACATACTAAGGAACAAAAGCGGACCATCCGAAGCCAAGCGAAGACTATATAGCACGATATTAATGCAGGTCATGCTATATGCAGCCCCGGTATGGGCAACCAACTTGAGCGCAACGCAAAGGGAAGCATTAAACAAAGCGCAAAGGACCATGAACATACGACAGGTGCAGGGCTACATCACAATCGGTCAAGAAACTGCTAGCACACTATCGGGCAATCCACCAGCCGACCTAGTCGCTGAGCAATACGTCAGAATATGGAACAGGACCAGCGAGAACGAAGGAATGGACAAGGCCGTGAAGGCAAACATAAAGAAGCAAGAAAGAGAAATCACAGAACAAAGATGGGAAGAAAGATGGCAGAAGAAAAACAACTGGACTAAACAAATCTGCAACAGCGTAGTAGACCTAAACAAGAAGTACTATAGAGCAACCTTCTACACAACACAGCTGTTATCAGGCAAAGGGCCCTTCGCAACGTATAGAAAACAGTTGAAGAAAGCGGAAACTGACCAATGCTGGTATTGTGACAAAACCGATGATGCAGCCCATACCCTCTTTGAATGCCGACAGTGGGAGGATGAAAGAGAGAAAATGAAAACAGTGATGCCAAACTTCGGACTTAATGGGAGCCTGGTCAAAGATCTCACGGCCAGCAAGGAAACATGGAAGGCTTTCACCAAAATGGCCGAGAACATAATGGGAAGCAAAGAAGCCGAAGAAAGAAAAATAGAACAAGCTGAGGCAAACAGGAGGAGAGAAGCAAGGAGACGCCAATGCACCGTGATGTAGAACCCTAAGGAGCAAACACTCTAAAGAATGCGCCGTGGAATGAGGGACTACCCCAGCTCCCAAGCTGAGTGAGAAGAAGAAAGAAGAAGAAGATGTAGCATCATGTAAAAAGGAAACTTCGGACTGAGGAAGCATGTGGTCGCAAGGGGGGAGGATGGCCTGCTGGAAGCTTGGGTAGCCAGGTTGAAGGCAGGTCGGGAAAGTAGGTGAAGGGGGGAGGATGGCCTGCTGGAAGCTTGGGGAGCCAGGTTGAAGGCTGGTCGGGAAATGCGACGTACCCATGCGACGAAGGAGAAGAAGACGCCTCCGGACTGAGGAAGCATGTGGTCGCAGGGGGGGAGGATGGCCTGCTGGAAGCTTGGG
Organism: Bemisia tabaci; assembly: GCF_918797505.1. Taxonomy (NCBI): domain Eukaryota; kingdom Metazoa; phylum Arthropoda; class Insecta; order Hemiptera; family Aleyrodidae; genus Bemisia; species Bemisia tabaci. The sequence continues at coordinate 92,265,057 of NC_092793.1, read as the reverse complement.
TAGCCAGGTTGAAGGCAGGTCGGGAAAGTAGGGGAAGGGGGGAGGATGGCCCGCTGGAAGCTTGGGGAGCCAGGTTGAAGGCCGGTCGGGATTCGCGACGCACCCATGCGCGAAGAAGATGGGAGATATATGTAAACGGGATTATTGTAAAGGAGATTAGCGTATAGGGGATGCTTGTAAAGGGGATTCATGGAAAAGGGAATCTTGTAATGGGGGCTATCTCCTGCTGAGGCCGTCCAGAGAGGTCAAATATTGTATTTTTGTATTTCTGTACGACGTTTCTGGTATATTGCGTGAAATGCGTAATCCGCCTATGTAAAGAAACTGCGTTAATTCCTAAGTATGAAAAATGTGTAATTTGCTTGTGTAAAAATGTGTAACGTGCTTATATAAAAGGCGTAAACTGATTATGTAAAATGTGTAATTTAATCTACTTATGTTAAATGTGTAATTTGTATGTCAGAGCGGACTGTGGGAGCTCATCCTAACCCCTCCCTCAAAGTTAGCCAACTGCGTAAATTGTTATGTCGATGTAGAATGTGTAAACTTGTCATGTAAAATGTGTAACTTGCTTATGTGAAAGGTGTAATTTTGTGTAAAAAATGTGTTACGTGCCTGTGTAAAAGGCGTTAACTGATTATGTAAAATGTGTAATTTAATCTACTTATGTTAAATGCGTAATTTGTATGTCAGAGCTGACTGCGGGGGCTTACCCTAACCCCTCCCTCAAAAGTTAGCCGACTGCGTAAATTCTTATGTCGATGTAGAATGTGTAACCTTGTCATGTAAAATGTGTAACTTGTTTATGTGAAAGGTGTAATTTTGTGTAAAAAATGTGTTACGTGCCTATGTAAAAGGCGTTAACTGATTATGTAAAATGTGTAATTTAATCTACTTATGTTAAATGTGTAATGTGTATGTCAGAGCTGACTGCGGGGGCTTACCCTAACCCCTCCCTCAATAGATAGCCGACTGCGTAAATTCTTATGTCGATGTAGAATGTGTAACCTTGTCATGAAAAATGTGTAACTTGTTTATGTGAAAGGTGTAATTTTTGCCCTTGTAAAACGGTGTAATAGGTGCTTTGCTGTACTGTACTTAAAAAGAGGTAGCCGGGCTCGGCCCGCCTCTCCTGGTTGTGCCAATTGGACTAGTTACGGGAGAGACGGCCCGAGCGCGGACCAATACCTAAGGAACCCCACTGCACGTAATTGTATTTTTGATATAATTTTGTAAGCAATCTTTGCATTGTACTTTTTTCTTTGTAATTTTTTGTAATAATAAATGTAATCGCCATTTCCCCCGGCGAAATAAACAGTGTGTAAATCTTTTTTGGAATGCGTGTGAATGTGGCAGTGTTCGAAAAGCGTGAAGGGCTACCGACCTGGCATTGCTGGGGGGGCCAGGCGGTAGTCGTCATCCCCAGAGCAAGGAAATGATACCCTCGAGGTTTCCCGATAGGCGAATGAATGTAGTGGGAAAAAAAAAAAAAAAAAAAAAAAAAAAAAAAAAAAAAAAAAAAAAAAGGTTATGTTTGGTTAGGTTGGGTTAGGTTAGGTTAGGTTAGGTTAGGTTAGGTTAGGTTGGTGTTCAGTGTAGTGCGTGGAGGTGAGCACATCGTGCTCCTCCTTTTCAGTGTGAAACAGTGGATATTTCTTCACGCATGACAGTGATTGTAGTGTCAAAGTGTTAAGTAGGCCTTAGGGCATCGATCGACGTAAGAAACTCGAAAATCGTCCCGTGGGATCGAAAGATCTGGAGGGATAAAGACTCAATTAGTGGGAACCAAAGACATAAAGACGGAGCGCTCGTATCTAAAAGCACGGGGAAAAAGTGAAGCTAGGTTCGGCGCTGCGCGCTTGTGTGAGTGTGTAAATGAGCGCGGGAATCCTTGGCGGCAAACGTAAATTTGATTTGAACTTGTCCTCTTGATTTTTGCACATTTCTTCTTTGAAACGTATTTTAAATTCCTAAAACGAATATACTAAGAAAGTTCGGTCTGCGTCCTACTATAATACACCTACTTTTGCTTGGTAACAGGCAGTAATCTCAGATAAAGTTAGTTTTTCTTCTGCTCATGGTGGTTCTGCAGGTTCAAACAGGCCGTTACAGTTCTAGATCAACGTTACTCTCAAATGAAGTTAATCGGTCGACGACGGACTGAAACTAACCGAAAGTTAAAAAAATATGAGTGTGTACCTGAATTTGGGCAAAAATCAACCTAAAATACTTTGTTTCCGCAATTTTATTTATTAGTTCCCGCCCTACATTTGAATTCAAACTTGTCCCGATTTCGCCGCCAATCCTCTAGCCAATAGTAGAGGTAATTGAAAAGAAGATCTAGAAGCTTCATTTTTTGCTTTTAGTGCTCCGTCTTTATGTCTTTGGTGGGAACACATGCGGGACATAACCTGTACGCGCGTGGCCTAAAGTGTGGTGTGAAACGCGCGCCTACCAGTGCGGGCCGCTCCCATTGGCTAGCGGGAGTGTGCGCTAGATTCACGTGCGGCGGAGGACGACGTCATCGCGGTGCAGCCGGGTTCACAGTGAGCGTCCGCGACGACCACCGCGGCGCAGCGGCGCAGCGGCGCAGCGGCGCAGCGGCGCAGCCGGGTCCACAGTGAGTGTTCACCGAGACACTCCCAAGTGCGCGTCGGGACTTAGAAAAAAAAATCGCGGCCGAGTGCCGAAAGCTGTAAAGGAGGTACTTTGCAACGTCAAACAACCGAGATACGTGGCAATGGGGCTAGCACGCTCACCCACGGGAGATGGAAAGAGACAAGAAAACAAGTGCGAGAATACGAATCCTAATCAAAAACAGGGATGAACAATGGCGGAAAGAATAACGAGAAGAATGGGGAAAAACCCAATCCAAACCGAGAAAAGGAGAGTGGCAGCGGCAGCGGGTTATTCATCAGAGGGAGAAGTTCCTCCTTGAGAGGAGAAGAGCGTAACAACTACAGGACGGAATCCCCCAACAAAAGAAAGAGGGCGGAAGACACAAACGACGGACTCGAAGACGCGTTAAAACGAATCGGCAATTTAGAAGGAGAGGTGGAACACCAAACATTTACCATCGGCGCAGCGGAAACTAAGTTGATTTTTCAAGAAGAAAAACTACGAAGGACAGAGGAGGATCTCCGAAAGGCCCTAGAGCGCATAAAGAAATTAGAAGAGATAATCGAAAAGTTAAGCGTAGATGCAGTAGGAACGCAACAGCGGGTCTCATATGCAACAGCAAGCGGCGGCGCGGTGCACATGGTGCAAATGGACAAGCAGGGACCAGCACCCAGAAGGGACGAATCCACACCGAACAGGGAGCCTACACCGTACGAGGTAGTAAACAGGAGGCGGAGAGGACTACCCCGCAACGAACGAGGCACACCCGGGCCGAAGACCCCGAGGACCCCCAATAGCGCCGTTAATGCACAGAACAGGGGCACAGCAGGAGGGGGCAGGCCAGAGGGCACCCAAAAAAAGGAAAACAACAGGAAAGTGGTACCGCGGAATCCCTGCGTACTGGTGAGAGTAGGCACAAGGGCCTACACAGAGGTATTAAGGGAAGTCCATGGGAAGATAGCGAGTATGGAACCAACCGACGTGGAGGCAGTCGTACGGGCCAGGAAATCACAGACCGGTGACCTGCTCATAGAGATAAATAACAACGAGACGGCGAAGAAAATAGAGGCAGCTTTAGGAGCTGAGATCAACACGGACGCTACAGCAATAGGAGGCAGCGGCATGGAAAGCAGGGCAAGGACGGTTGTCCGAAGGGAACCGACTCTGAAAATTATTATATCGGAAGTGGAGGAAATTAAGGAGGCGGACGAGGTGATGTCAGCTCTGTTCGTCGCTGGAGTTAGGCCGGAAACAGCCAATGTGACCGGGCCTAGTCGCTACGGAACCAGATTAGCGTTCTGCACAATAAAGGACGATGAAAGGGCGAGGGACCTGATAAATGGCGGAAAACTGAGAGTGGGGCTGACAGTATGCAAGATAGTAAAGTGCATTGAAAAGCAACTGTGCTACAAGTGCCATGGTGAAGGTCACTACGCAAGGAGCTGCGAGGCAACAGTCGATCTGTCAAACAATTGCCTGCGGTGCGGAGCCCATGGGCATTTCGCCAGAACGTGTCCCCAGAAAATGCGCGCAGACAGGGAGACAAACCCACAGGAAGAGAACAAAGAAATGGAGGTGGCGCATATAGAAGACGAGAGTCCGCAGCCGCAGTTTGAAAGGGATGGCAACGGAGCAGAAAGTGAAATAGCCAAATGACGGATCCACCGGGCGCAAGGGCAGCCGGAGACGGTAATGGGATCATCCAGTCCCATGGCACGGCAAGAAACCAGGAGGCAGAGGGACGGACTAAGGGGATTAAAATACTACAAGTGAACCTGAACAACTGCAGGGAAGCCCACAATTTACTGATGCACACAATAGCAGAAAGGGGTATAGATGTGGCCCTGGTGAGTGAGCCATTCCTCAAAAAAGGGAGAGGAAGATGGGCAATCAACGGAAACGGCACAGCAGGAATATGGGTGAAGGACCCGCAGTCAGCCGATATGATAATGAAAGAAGATGGGATCACCGGAGTGGAAATACAAGGGGTCAACTACTACAGTCTTTACTTTTCGGGCAATAGACCTGCCGTGGAATACAATGAATTCCTCAACACACTGGGAAGAACGCTGAGAGAGAAGAAAAAGAAGATTGTAGCAGCTGGAGACCTCAACGCGAAATCACCAATGTGGGGAGAAGACGGAGGACGCGACCGGGCGGAAAAATAGAGGACCGAAACTACCGAAGCCTTTACAATGCAACAGGAACTTGAAGTTGCGAACATCGGGGACAAACCTACTTGTGTGAGGCACAATGGGGAGTCAATTGTCAATATCACGCTACACACGGAAGACGTGGAGATTGGAGGATGGGCGGTCCTGGATGAGGAAACGTACTCGGACCACAAGTATATCGAGTTTACCGTACGAATGGAGTCTGACAATCCGGGACAATCGAGGAGACAGGAAGATACATTCAGAGGGTGGAAAGTCACGGAGGAGGCTCTCCCGGAACTGGAGCGGGCTTTAAAGACGAACATTCAACTAATGGAAGGAGAGGAAGCGACGACTAACACAGCCAAGGAGACAGTGAAATCGTACACGAACATGGTACACAGGACATGCATGGACGTACTGCGGACGCGGAAGTTACCTCTGGAGCTAAAAGCCGCATACTGGTGGAACGATGAAATAGCCATACTTAGATCGGAATGCTCCAACATAAGGAGAAAAACAAAAAGAACCGGTAGGAGAGAGGACAGGACGGAGGAGAAAGACGCCCTGATGAGGGAGCTTAAGGACAAAAAAAAGGAGCGAAAGAGGGCCATTGCGGAAAGCAAGAACAGAAAATGGGACCAGCTCATGCAAGACCTTGATAAGGATCCCTGGTCCAAGGCATACAGGATTGTAATGGAGAAAATAGGAGGGAACAAGAAGGATATAGGTAAAGTTGACATCAACGCGGTAGTAGAGGAGCTTTTCCCGGCGGACAATGAAGACTGGTATGAGGATAATGAACTACTGATAGACAACGAGGAGGAGGCAACGCCTTTCACTGCGGAAGAGTTAGGAGTAGCGATCGGACGACTCACGAGAAAAAGTAAGAAGAAAGCGCCTGGACTAGATCATTTCACGAACGGAATCGCAAGGAGCTGTTACTTAGCGGATCCAGGGAAAATGTTGAAGATCTATAACATGTGTTTGCAGGAGAGAACCTTCCCAGACCAGTGGAAAACAGGAAGACTGGTGCTGCTGCCGAAACCGGGCGCGTCCAAGTTCAGGCCGATAACCTTACTGTCCGTATTCGGGAAAATTTACGAGACACTTATAAACAACAGAATCAAAAAAGAGTTAGCGAACACCGGCTATCTCTCCGGTATGCAATTCGGCTTCAGGGAGGGGAGATCTACCGGAGATGCACTAGGAGCAGTGAAGAAGAAAATGCGGGGTGCCAGAAAAGGGAAAAGATTCTGCTGCATAATAAGCTTTGATATAAAAAATGCATTCAACACGATCAAATGGAGGAGTATCTTGGAGGGCATGGAGAAGGCAGGGCTACCTAGGTACAATCAGGCAATAGTCAAAGAACACGGCGCAGGGAGAACCCTGCAGTACACGGACCAAAACGGAGTGGAGAGGAATTACCCGACAATTAGGGGGGTCCCCCAGGGCTCTGTCCTTGGGCCGACTCTCTGGATCCTCACGTACAACGCGGTACTAAGGGTGGCGGAAAGCGGGCACATGCAGCTCATCGGATTCGCGGACGACACCCTATTGATCGTGACGGCAAAAAACCCCTACGAGCTGGAGGACTTATGCAATCAGTTGATCCGACAAATAGAGGCAATTGTGGAAAGCATGGGATGCGAGTTCGCTGGGGAGAAGACACAGGCGCTATTCTTAAGTCCCAAGAGAACGCTGAAGCGTGAACAAATGGAGATCTACGTAGCGGGGGCAAAGGTTAACATCACGGAGACTATTAAATACTTGGGCGTCATAGTGGACGATAAGATCAATTTTGCAAGCCATGTGGAATATCTTGTCCAAAAAGCTAAGAAAATGTGCGGAAAACTAGCAGGGATTACCCGTAACTTGAGAGGCCCGAAGGAGAACAGAAGAAAGTTATATACAACAATAATAAACCAAGTGATCCTGTACGCAGCGCCGGTCTGGGCTCCAGAGCTGTCTAAGAAAAGTAGACATAAAATAAATAGCGCGCAGAGGTTGGCAAACCTCAGGCAAATACAGGGCTATGTTACAGTAAGCGGAAACAGCGCCGCGGCACTTGCAAACAATCCGCCCGCAGACTTGCTTGCCGACGAAGCAGCAAGGCTAGATGTGACAGTAAGAAGGATAAAAGAAAACGAGGAGACAGCGATAAATGACAGAAGGTTAGCCATCTGCGCAGCGAAGCAAGCGGCTCGTGAAGAAACACTGGCGAACTGGAACAGAAGGTGGAAGGAGGAGGTGGAAAATTGGACGAGAAGACTGTGCGACGACCTCACAACTGTGAACCGCGGATCCATGAGGAGCACTTTTCGAACAACACAGCTACTTACCGGGAAGGGAGTTTTCAATACATATAGAAAGGCTATTGGAAAGAGCGATACCGATAGATGCTGGTATTGTCCAGAATTGGAAGACAACCCGGAGCACACGCTATTCCACTGTACCGAATAGACTGAGCAGAGAACAAAAATGACGGAGACGGTAGGCGAAATTAGACCGGACGGCGGATTCCTAACTCAAATAACGGAGGACAAGGTAAAGTGGAAGGCCTCCGAAAAGTTCGCAGAAGAAGTGATGGCAAAAAAAGAAGAGGAAGAACGGCGTCTCCAAGCGGCGGAGCGAGAAGAAGAAAGAAGAAGAAGATGTAGCATCATGTAAAAAGGAAACTTCGGACTGAGGAAGCATGTGGTCGCAAGGGGGGAGGATGGCCTGCTGGAAGCTTGGGTAGCCAGGTTGAAGGCAGGTCGGGAAAGTAGGAGAAGGGGGGAGGATGGCCTGCTGGAAGCTTGGGGAGCCAGGTTGAAGGCTGGTAAGGAAATGCGACGTACCCATGCGACGAAGAAGAAGATGCCTCCGGATTGAGGAAGCATGTGGTCGCAGGGGGGGGAGGATGGCCTGCTGGAAGCTTGGTAGCCAGGTTGAAGGCAGGTCGGGAAAGTAGGGGAAGGGGGGAGGATGGCCCGCTGGAAGCTTGGGGAGCCAGGTTGAAGGCCGGTCGGGATTCGCGACGCACCCATGCGCGAAGAAGATGGGAGATATATGTAAACGGGATTATTGTAAAGGAGATTAGCGCAAAAGGGGATGCTTGTAAAGGGGATTCATGCAAAGGGAAATCTTGTAAAGGGGGCTATCTCCTGCTCAGGCTGTCCATAGAGGTCAAATATTGTATTTATTGTATTATTTTGTATTTTGTAATATTGTATTTCTGTACGGCGTTTCTGGTATATTGCGTAAAATGCATAATTCGCCTATGTAAAGAAACTGCGTAAATTCCTAAGTAGGTATATGAAAAATGTGTAATTTGCTTGTGTAAAAAATGTGTAACGTGCTTATGTAAATGCGTAAACTGATTATGTAAAATGTGTAATCCAATTTACTTTTGTTAAATGTGTAATTTGTATGCCAGATGTGCAAACTCAGAACCGGAAGGAGTGAGGCCCGGAGGAGAAATTGACTTTATGTCCGAAACCGACGACTGAGAGGAGGGACAACCAGGGCCCACCCGCAGTCTGACTGTGGGGGCTCACCCTAACCCCTCCCTCAAAAGTTAGCCAACTGCGTAAATTGTTATGTCGATGGAGAAAGTGTAACCTTGTCATGTAAAATGTGTAACTTGCTTATGTGAAAGGTGTAATTTTGCGTATGTAAAACGGTGTAAACGGTGTTTTGCTGTACACAAATTTTTTCCTCCGCCCTCGCCCTCCATCTTACCTTCCCCACCTAGCGCCCGCGCCCACTTAGCGCCCGTGTATCGCGAATGCCGCGGCAAGCCTTCCCCAAAAACCTTTCACTACCTCATACTTACCCCTCCGAAAACTGAAAAAAAATGAAAAATTCGCTTAAAAAAAAAATATCTTAAAAAAAAAAAAAAAAAAATCCAACACAAAATTTTTCCTCCGCCCTCGCCCTCCATCTTACCCCCCCCCCCCCACCTAGCGCCCGCGCCGACTTAGTGCCCGTGTATCGCGAATGCCGGCCGCGGCAAGCCTTCCCCAAAAACCTTTCACTACCTCATACTTAGCCCTCCGCAAACTGAAAAAGAATGAAAAATTCGCTTAAAAAAAAATATCTTAAAAAAAAAAAAAAATCCAACACAAAATTTTTCCTCCGCCCTCGCCCTCCATCTTACCCCCCCCCCCCCCACCTAGCGCCCGCGCCGACTTAGTGCCCGTGTATCGCGAATGCCGGCCGCGGCAAGCCTTCCCCAAAAACCTTTCACTACCTCATACTTAGCCCTCCGCAAACTGAAAAAGAATGAAAAATTCGCTAAAAAAAAAAAATATCTAAAAAAAAAAAAAAAAAAAAAAAAAAAAAAAAAAAAAAAATGTTGAGGAACGTCGAGGAACGTTGAGGAACGTTGAAGAATGACCAAAATAAATTTGAGGATTGTTGAGGAATGTTGAGGAACGTTGAGGAACGTTAAGGAATGACCAAAAGAAACTTGAGGATTTTTGAGGAATGTTGAGGAACGTTGAGGATGGACCAAAATAAATTTGAGGATTGTTGAGGAATGTTGAGGAACGTTGAGGAACGTTGAGGAACGTTGAGGAACGTTAAGGAATGACCAAAAGAAACTTGAGGATTTTTGAGGAATGTTGAGGAACGTTGAGGAACGTTGAGGAATGACCAAAATAAATTTGAGGATTGTTGAGGAATATTGAGGAACTGCTCTGGAAAAAAAGATCTTGTCGGTTCCCGGTTTCTGCGGTGTCTGCATTATAACGACTATCAAAAAAAAAAAAAAAAAAAAAAAAGAAGTGTCCCGAAATCCACCTAAAAAATTCGAAAATTCGAAAAATCCGAAAATCCTCCATTTTCGTGAACTAATCGTCGGAACCACATACCTTACCGCACCCACTTAGCGCCCGTGTATCGCGAATGCCGCGGCAAGCCTTCCCCGAAAACCTTTTGTTTAAAAGTTGAGGATATTTGAGGAACGTTGAGGAATGTTGAGGAACGTTGAGGAATGACCAAATTAAATTTGAGGATTGTTGAGGAATGTTGAGTAACGTTGAGGAACATTGAGGAATGACCAAAAGAAAGTTGAGAATATTTGAGGAACGTTGAGGAATGTTGAGGAACGTTGAGGAACGTTGAGGAATGACCAAAATAAATTTGAGGATTGTTGAGGAATGTTGAGGAACGTTGAGGAACGTTGAGGAACGTTGAGGAACGTTGAGGAACGTTGAGGAACGTTGAGGAACGTTAAGGAATGACCAAAAGAAACTTGAGGATTTTTGAGGAATGTTGAGGAACGTTGAGGAACGTTGAGGAACGTTGAGGAATGACCAAAATAAATTTGAGGATTGTTGAGGAATGTTGAGGAACGTTGAGGAACGTTAAGGAATGACCAAAAAAAACTTGAGGATTTTTGAGGAATGTTGAGGAACGTTGAGGATGGACCAAAATAAATTTGAGGATTGTTGAGGAATGTTGAGGAACGTTGAGGAACGTTGAGGAACGTTGAGGAATGACCAAAAGAAACTTGAGGATTTTTGAGGAATGTTGAGGAACGTTGAGGAACGTTGAAGAACGTTGAGTAATGACCAAAATAAATTTGAGGATTGTTGACGAATGTTGAGGAACGTTGAGGAACGTTAAGGAATGACCAAAAGAAACTTGAGGATTTTTGAGGAATGTTGAGGAACGTTGAGGAACGTTGAGGAACGTTGAGGAACGTTGAGGAACGTTGAGGAACGTTGAGGAACGTTGAGGAACGTTGAGGAATGACCAAAAATCGTCCAAAAATATCAACAAGTAATCCAAAATCAGTAATCAGTAGAAAAATTATCGAGATTGAAGGATATCGTGTGATGCACGATTTTATTGATGACAATAGAGCAAGATCGGATTCCCAGCAGGCGCGACTTCCTATCATTCAAATGGACCGTTTTCGCAGATTAGCGGATATTAGCGGCTAATTATTACATAATATCATTCCTGATAGTGTTCAGGAGGCAACCCAACAAAGGATTTTGTGGACACTTGTGGACTTTTTTTTATCGAGCTATTTTAACATTTTTTTGGGCGTTTTTTTAAAGCAAGCTTTGGAGGTGGTTTTGGTCCTCCTAAAAATATGCCAATGCACATTAATGATATACCAAAATGTTCCTTATAGGGAGGAGAATAAGCATGTTCAATTGAAATTTTGATTTATCTGTCACAGAACTCATGCAAAAGCGAAATAAAACCTTGAGAATTAGACGGTAAATTTGATGCCACCTGCAATGTCAGCTTTAGGCAACCCGCATGTCAAAGCGGAAGGGTTCAAAGATCCTAGAACCGTGGATACATTCATTTTGGAAGCTTAACTACTAGAAAACCAAGAAAAAATATTTAAAATCAGACTTTTTTTTTTGTCACCCATGACCGACCTCTACCATTGACTCGATCCACCGTGCGCCCTCCGCAGACCACCGCAAAAGCCCCTACGGCCTCGTAGAAGTTGACAACTCCGAAAGTCCTCCGAATGATAAGTCACCTACTTCCCACCGCCGAAACTGCCCTAAAAACCCTTTTCCGCGCCTCGCCACCCATCGGAATCGACAGTACGCATCCTTTTACCTAGGAAACCGTCCGCTTTTCCTTCCTCGATCACCAGTGGCCCCCACTGCAACCCCGTCAAAACGGAGGAAAAAAAAATCGAATTTCCCCTCTCCGGCTCCGTTTTTCGACTCTGCCGGCCGACCAACCGCTCCGATCGCCACCGGACCTCCGGCATCCTGTGCGTCTTTTCCAGCCCGACATTTTCGGTCCGTATCGATTTCCCCGTCCGGCCACTTCTTAGACGTCAAATCGGCCATTTTTCGAAAAAATCCCCGATTACGGCCCAACTCGAAAGCTCCGTAGCCCCCGAAAAACGCGTCGGACGGAAAAACTATTTTTTTCTCACCTTTTCTGCTCCTCCTGACGAGAGCTACTCGGTACGGAGGGTAAAAAATAAAATAAGCGGAAAAAAAAACAAGTGTCCCGAAATCCACCTCAAAATTCGAAAATCCGAAAAATCCGAAAATCCTCCCTTTTCGTGAACTAATCGTCGGAACCACATACCTTATCGTCGATTAATGTATTTCTCAATATCTCGCGAGGCCTGAAACGGTCATTCCGATGAGAATTCAACGCGTTGTATGAGGAATTTTTCTTTCCGTTTTTTTTATTTTTTTTTTTGGAAGGGGGGGGGAGGCGAATTATGCCCATTCTACGTAAGTCCCCAGAAAAGCGTTCCTATGTACTAACGAGTATTCTTGTCCGCGTCTCTGACCACGTCCCAGCGCTCCAATTTTTAGGTGGGTGGGTAACCCTTTTCCGATCCGTTCCCGCCACGCACCGCTCTTTCGGGCCGGACCCCCCCCTCGTCTCCGACCCTGGTGAGCATCTTCCGGTACTCCGAGAGCCAATCTCCGATCCCTCAATAATTAACCTCGTCGAATCACCCCTTTTCCCCTCGATTTCCCTCCTCGGAATGCTGGGAATCATGAAATTACCCTCTCTAACCTCGCCTACACCGACATAACCAAGAGTAAAGTGAGCAAACCAGGGCTAACCTAACCTAACCAACTCGACGTTAAGCGCCCATCGGCAGAGGTTAAGCGCCCATAGGCAGAGGTTGAGCGCCCATTGGCAGAGGTTAAGCGCCCATTGACAGAGGTTAAGCGCCCATCGGCAGAGGTTAAACCCTGATTGGGAGAGGTTACTTAGTTGTTGCAGGGGTTTATACTCCCTTGACAATCACAGAGATGTGTGAATCGGACAGGATGTGGTGTGTGTGTTTTTGTTGGAGAGGAATCGACGAAATGTATTTTCATAGAGAAAGAAAAAAAGGAAGACATAAACATTAAAAAGATAAGTAAAAATTATGAATTGAAATAGACTTTCATTCGAAAAATTGATATTTATTAAAAAAAACTTGGAATTAGTGAATACACCACTGGAACTGTAAGAGGAAGATAATGTTTTTTTCATTTTGAAAAATGAACTTGAATCAAATTTCCAAAAAATTAAAGATAATGAAATGAAATTTACTTTTATTTGAAGAAATTATGAAAAATTCTGGTTTCTTCAACAGGAATTAAAATTAAATTTAATGCAGAACATTGGGAAGGAAGGGAAATTTGCTATTGAATTGGAAATTATGTAGCATAATGGTTAGTTGAAAAAGTGGAGGTTATTGATGACGTCGGCCAGGTAAAGAAAAAACTGAAGGTATCCTAAATATAAATGAAAAATAACTAATCACTCTAGCTAACAGCCTAACCTAACCTAACCTAACTCGAGGTTAAGCGCCCATCGGCAGAGGTTAAACCTTGATTGGGAGAGGTTACTCAGTTGTTGAAGAGGTTTGTACTCCCCGACGAATATAGATTTGTGAACCGCACAGGGTGTGGTCTGTGTGTCTTCCTTGAAGTGTATAAGATGCTGATCTGAATTGAAGAGTTCAGAAAATAAGAGTTTAAATAATATTTATTGGAAAAGATTGGTATTTTAAAGCGTCGAAAATATTTGAGACACGATATGAATGGAAAGATGAAAATAAATATTCTTTTGTGTTCGGAAAAACTGATGTGGAATTAATACTTTCCGGAGAAATTAGTTCGGACTAAAAATAAAATTAGAGAAAAGATGCGATTGTTGGAAATTTTCGCAAAATTTTGGAATTATGAAAAACTGAAAATTATTAAAGACCCAATGGAAGAGTAAAAATATTTAATAATGGAAATAGACTCATTTTTAGTTTGTTCGTAATTGAATTACCTGTGATTAGGTGAATAGACTCATTTCTGGGATATAAGTAATTTGAATATCTGGAGTTGGGTTAGTGAAGGCAGGATCATGGTCATCCAGAAACTCAAAGTATCCGAAATGTATGTGAAAAAAAACTTACTACCTACTCTAACAGCCTAACCTAACTTAACCTAACCATGTTTATTCTTGTGGTGGTCTCAAATGTTTCACGGCATTCCAATGCATGTCCTTTGCTATTCCGTGACCCTCCCTTGGAATTCCATGTAGCCACCACGTAATCTCCTGCTGCCACCATGGAATCCCATGTAGACACCACGGAAACCCAATAAGGAGTCACCATGGAGTTCCGTGTCTCACAAAATTCTCACATTGAAACGTGCTTTTTTCAACTAATCAAATCTGAGCCAATGAAAAACTGTTTTCAAGCGTTTCGTGGAAGAAAAATCGGAGTAGTTGCCAACCACTGGTAGCAGTCCTCCCTCATCTATGACCTCCACCACACGTTGCCCATAAATATAACCCGATGCTTTGTGTCCACTTTCTTGGCGTAACAATATACTCCAAGCAAACTAAGCCGTCTTAGAAATTAGAAGTTCAACATATTGCGATCAACCGAACGAATCTATGCCAAAAGAACCGTGCAAAAAATTAAATTTAAGTAATGTGCATATGAGTTGCAGGCTACATAGTTCCTTTTGATTTAATGCAGTTTTTCATTGTCCTTGATGTGAAAACTTCCATAGGTAAGTCGATCGGATACTTAAACTAGAGCGGAAAATGATCCTAGAGAAAATGGCTAAGAATCTAAAATGAGTGCACTAAGAGTTACTTACCGAGATTCATGCTTTCCTTAGTTTCTGAAACTGGACAGTCATTATTAACCACACAGAAATAACAAAATATCACTTTAACACAAACTTAGTATCTCGACCGGCTTAACGACTTAACGAGGACTTAAGTTGCTACATCATTTGTCAATGATTTGAAAAAACAAACAAACGTCATGTCGCGGAATTGGTTTGTAAACATTCAAAACCCTTACTAGATCCGAATTTTCTAAAATTGTCCGACTGACAATTACTTTAATTACTTTTAAAAAAACCGTACCTAAATGCTCCTCTGATACTTCTGCTTGCGACCGCGTCACTTCCACGCGTGGGCAGCAGGTTCAAACCTGTTGAGCTTCTCCGTATTCCAATAGAAATAGAGAGGGCTCATCTGGAAAATGAGATTAATAGGTTCATGATGGACACGTAGCATCCAAAGATAATCTAAAATTAAAATAACTATGTGAGTAAGTGAATTTCAGAAAGAATCAGCGTAGAATACTGTAATTACGCAAAATCCCTTTCCCGCCCCTTATTTGAATTTCAAAATTGTTACAGGAGAGGTAATGCACCCATGTAGATTAGCAGCGTGATCTACCCCTTGAGATGCAGACTTCAGAGACCAGCTCGTAAAGGGAAAAATTCTGGAATACCGTCACAACAATTTTCTTCCATGGTTCAAAAAGACTTATGAATAGAGCAATCATGAAAAATAATATTATTTTAGGAAAAAATTGACGATCTCATTTTGCCCTATGATATTGGCCCGGCCCACTTAGCTCCACACATGTGGTTCTGGTGAACATGTGCTCACATGGGATCAGTTTGTTACATAAGTGCTTAGTGCTACATGAAGGTCCACTCCTTTGCCTGCTTTTGTTTGTGCTTGTTATTGAGAGATAGATATAGGGTAAAGAATATGAAAAAGCTTGTGATTACAGAACAATTTTTGTATATTTAATATTTTGGTTTCTCATCAAAAAGAGGAATAAATGGTTATACAGACACTTGACGTTTTGATAAAAACAAAAATATGATAGAAGATTACAAATGGGAACCGAAATGATTTTTGAATTTTCCGGTAACTAAACTAATTTTCCAGTAATATATTGAGAATACAAATTTAGGAACATTTGAGATATTTTCTTGCGCACTAACAAAATTGACCATGATTACTTCGTGGGCCAGAATTTCGCAGATCTAAACAGAAATTGTTCAAATAAGACATCAACGCAAATCAAGTGTGATCTTGTTCATTTTTCCTCCTCTTTGCCCTGTTCTGTCCGAAACAGTAGGTTTTCATTGATTTTTGAGACAGGTGTTCACATTGACGCAATTTTTTTTATTGAGTACTTTAAGTTCAGGGATATTTAAAATGACCTTTCACTGCACTATATCTTAACTTGCGTGACTCTAAGGAACAAATTGAACCTCCAAGTTCTATTACCTCCAATTTCACTTTTCTTTACGTTTCCTTTATCTAGCTAATTCATGTAATCAGAACTACGAGTGATTTCCCAGCTATAGAGTGATTAAACTTTTGCGTTTAATTTGAAAATGATACAATATTCATAAAAATACTCGCTGTGAGTACAAAGCTGTATAAAGGGCTGTTATGATTCATTCAATTTCCAGAGTTACAGTTTATCAGCATAGAATTATCCTTGATTGTGAATATAGTAAAAGCTGATTGAGAATCATTGAATAATCTTAAAAATCAAGAAATCATGACCAGGGTAACAACCGAAACTACGTACTTTTACAGAGCTTTTCAGTAATTTCCTAAGAAATTCAGAACCTCCTTGACAGGAAATTTCTGCACTTTATCAGTACCTTTAAATGAAGAAAATCACAAAATTCCGATATTCCTACACGAATAGCAACAAAAATGGCGTGGCCTCAAAACTCGAAGCTCATTGGTAGCGAGGATACACTGGCTGCACAATCGAATTCTAGCAGGAAAATACTGCAATAAGAAAAAATTTACAAGGAATTGCATACTTTCTCAGATTCTAAAAAGATACACTTGGTAAGAAGTGAAAAAGACCGGGCTTTTCTGCAAAATTCCCACTTTTACAATGCTTTTGGATCATCATTCGGTGCTATTTCTAGAATTTCCGGACAAGTAGACACCCTGATGACGGGAAATGAGAAGGTAGATTCTTCGAAAATTCTGTCTTCTAAAGAACTTGGCATGTTATGTTGAACAGCAAAACTCAGGAATAGTGAAAGCTTGACACCTGAATTTGCCATTTTTGTTTTTTCCTCAGTTATCAACCTTTTTTTTCTAAACACCTGAGTGAAAAAAAAAGTCAAACTAAACCAAATTTCCTTGCTCGTGAACAGAAATGCTCAACCCAGATGACAAACTTCCCCTCAGCCACACTTCATTACAATAGAGATGAGAGGATAGTAAGGATATGGTCAGGAGGAATATCTTTGAATCCTGGATTTTTATTATTTTTTTTTTTTACAAGCACAGTTATTCTCATCTGTCGAACCTTCCTAAATAACTTGAGTCACTAAGGTGATGAAAATGATCAAGATAAAAGCTGATTCATTAAAATTAGAGATTCAGATAAATGATACCATCCACACCTTTGTCAGCATTATTTTGCTAATTCACAACTTACAATAGCATATCTTGCATTTCTCTCAAATCGCATTAAACTATGACTATTTTTCTTTGTCTGTTCGTTTTAATTGAAATGATAGTTTTTTGGTTCATCCTTTTGGCAGGTTCATATTAGTGGCAAAAGAGGCTACTAAGAATAAGGAGACAATTGATGGATACTTCTGACAGCCAGACAGCATCCTAGCTGATTAAAAAATGGTATTTTGAGCTACAATTCTGCCAACAGACTAAAGAGAAAATTGGGTACTTAAATCGTGAGGAATTTAACTTTGTCTTTCCGGAAAAAAAAACAGGGACCTCAAAAAATTGCAGTGTATTGCGAAACTTGTTAAATCAAACTTTTCTGGTATGTTCTGAATACGAAAGGTTTCAGTGATAACTTACAAGGGATTTCAAGATTGCCGAAAGGTCTGGATAATTCTTTCATTTCCACAATTAACAGCACGTTCAAAACAGGTATTGCCATCTGCATCTTTGATACCTGGATTTGCACCATGTTTTAGCAGCAGCATCACTACATCCTCTTTTCCTTAAAGGCAAAAAAAAATCCATGAGAAAGAAGGTTTCTACTGTCAGAAAAACTGATGATACTTTGAGTAGTTTGATTCAATTATCTCTTGATTGATAAAAAGAACCTCAGTTATGATAAAAAAAGGTTAGAATGAATACAGATTCATTTCACATATGCATTATAAACGGTATAGGCTGATTAGAACCGAATGGCAAAATCCCTCCACCACCCTATCGCCTCAGGGGATAGACGACTAAGTATTGGAGAGGCATGGCCATTCAATCATGATGATAGATTTTTCTGAGTTCTTGAGAACCTGTCACCAACGAGGATTGAACCCAGTATATTAGTGCTGCCAGCAAACTGCCTAAACTGCTACAGCACAAACGCTAGCTGTATTGAGGAGGGCTCCTTTTTGTAAACAAAATTTAGCGCTTGGTTACAAAAGATTATCTAATTTATAGGCGACACTGAAAGTATGTATGTTTGTGATAATTGAGGAAAACCTAACAATTGATGTAATGATTGAATCAAGTCTTGCAAAAACCTATACGTCCATTTTTTTTCAATTTTGAGATTTTTGGGTTGATATACTCTCCGAGATTAGACACATCCATTAATGTGGTGAAAGTATTTGTTCTTTAGGATTGAACCCTTTTCGGGGACCGGGGAGGGGGGGATTTGGGCGAGTCAAAAAGCATCGACTTTCGAATTTAAAAAATGTATAGGGGGGAAAAACTGCGCCTAGGCATCAAACTAGAGTAAGCCAAAGCGTTCCTCGAAAAAAAAAAAAAAAATTTCTTGGGGTGCCGCTTTTGCAATTTAAGTCAAAAAATCACGTAATTC
Organism: Bemisia tabaci; assembly: GCF_918797505.1. Classification (NCBI taxonomy): domain Eukaryota; kingdom Metazoa; phylum Arthropoda; class Insecta; order Hemiptera; family Aleyrodidae; genus Bemisia; species Bemisia tabaci. The sequence goes on along the minus strand of NC_092793.1, from coordinate 92,246,709 downwards.
AAGCTATTTTTGCCGATTCCATCGCACTGTTTAAGCATGATAAAGATTGGCTAGGGCCCTGATTTTTGGAGTATCAACTCACTTCTAGTAGTCATTTAAGTTATGCTGATTAGTTTTTAGATCGACATATTTTTGGTGCCCCCCACATGCCCTTAAAAATGCTAAAAGCGCGATTGCGGCCGAATACGCCTCGTATATTTCAAGGATTTTATCGATTTTTTTAGGTGACTTGGCAACCACGCAAAAAGTCAATTTTCGGTTCTTACGAACTATTCATACTGGGTTATCCAAAAGTCACTGACCACCCCTGTAACTTTTTTCCAAATTGAGATAGAAGTTTGAAACATTGGGAATGTTCCTCGGTCTAAGGTAGCAACTTGTTGGTCCCCCCAAAATTTTGGGGGGTGGCCCCTCCCCCCTCAGGGGGGCGGGGGCTAACTTTTTTTTTTAAAAGCCAACCCCCCCCCCCCTTTGTGATACCTCATTCGAAAGATAATAAAAAAAGAAAATTTTTGGCTCAAACCGCAAGTCAAAATGTTCATTTTTGATAAAATGGCGGCCGGTCAAAGTTCAAAATGGCGGAAATTTGGCATCTCCGTTGTTTATTGACGGATTGGTGTAAAACTCGGAATCCTAGCGTTTTTCGAGATGAGAAAAACGATTCTGGCATTGGGTTTTTAGAAAAGTCAGTACTTTTCAAAATGGCGGCGGTCAAAATGGCGGCCTCGAGCGGGAAGTGGATATTTAGGCTGCATATCGTTAGATTTGCAGGAAACTTGGTTTCTGGGGGTATTTCGGCGCGAGAAGAACGAATCTTTCATTGAATATCTGAAATTTTGACAAATTCCAAAATGGCGGCGGAAAAATTGCAGGAAATCAGTTTTACGGCTCTTTACCGATGCACTAGCATGAAATTATTTACTATTTCAAGAATATAATGAATGATTCCTTTTAATCCAGCCAAAAACCGCCAGGACATCGAATTTCATGCAAATCCATCGGTAAACAGCCGTAAAACTGATTTCTCGCCATTTTTCCGCCGCCATTTTCGAATTTGTCAAAATTTCAGATATCCAATGAAAGATTCGTTCTTCTCGTGCCGAAATACCCCCAGAAACCAAGTTTCCTGCAAATCCAACGATATGCAGCCTAAATATCCACTTCTCGCTCTAGGCCGCCATTTTGAAAAGGACTGACTTTTCTGAAAAACCAATGCCAGAATCGTTTTTCTCATCTCAAAAAACCCTAGGATTCCGAGTTTCACACTAATCCGTAAATAAACAACGGAGATGCCAAATTTCCGCCATTTTGAAATTTGACCGGCCGCCATTTTGTCAAAAATGAACATTTTGACCTGCGATTTGAGCCAAAAATTTTCTTTTTTATTATCTTTCGAATGAGGTATCACAAAGGGGAGGTTGCCATTTGAAAAAAAAAGTTAGCCCCCGCCCCCCAAAATTTTGGGGGGGACCAAAAAGTTGCTACCTTAGACCGCGGAACATTCCCAAAGTTTCAAACTTCTATCTACATTTGGAAAAAAGTTACAGGGGTGGTCAGTGACTTTTGGATAACCCTGTATAGATGATTGAGGGAAAATATTAGTTTTCCGAATTCGGGCGGTTTTTCCCCCGTTTGCGAGCTCAGTTAGGCCGAATTGCTCGATTTGGCCGAAATCACATCGATTTTCGCTAGTTTTTTGCACGACTTGGCAAGCCTGTAAAAAATCGAGCTTTCAATTTTCGTATACTCTATTTATAGTAGAATAAGAGAATATACTAATTATTTTGCTGGAGGATGTTTTTGTACCTCCACGGAGCCCTCACCAAGCCAGAAAAACACGATTTTTAGCGACTTTTCAGCGATTTTTCACGATGTTTTTCAGTGACTTGGCACCCACGCAAAAATTTGACCCTTTAATTTTCAGAGACTCTTTTCATGGCAGAATAAGATCCCGTAAAACGTTTTTTGTTTAGATCATTTTTTGTACCTTCTCAGAGGCAAGAAAAGTATGTCTCTTGACTCCCATTCATCACTTTGAAAACCTTAAATATTTTAACTCTTTTGTTTACGTATTTGAACTGTGATTGATACGAGAGTTCACAAAAATATTTAATTATTAAATTTTAGTGATTTAATCAATTAATTATTAAATATTATTAATTATTATTATTAGTTTTATTTAATTATTGTATTTAAATATTATTTCATTGAAGGTTTAATTTGTTACTTTACTTGATTTAAATTAAAATGAAAAATGATAAAGTAAGAAGTCTTTTAATAAATAAACGTTTAATTAGCAATAAAAATTTAATACGTAAACAAAATAGTTAAAATATTTAAGGTTTTTAAAGTGATGAATGGGAGTCAAGATACATACTTTTCTTGCCTCTGAGGGAACCTAAACAAAGGAACCTAAACAAAGATACTTTTTTGTTAATCCTCTTTTATTCTAATAAAATCATTTGTGAGATGCTCGATGGACGGGGTGAGGAAGGTGAGTACGACGGTCGATAGGCGAGGGTCGAGGGAGGGGATTTCCAACGTCCGTAAGTGGGATCGCATGAGCTGCGCGAATCAATCAGGGGAGTCGCAGTCGGGCCTTATTTCTCGATGCCAGACCTTCAAACTTCATCACACAGTTGAGAACGACTTTCAAATCATCCCTGATCTATTTTCTTAGGGAGTTATTTTAAAGAAAAGGTTGTTTTTCTTCAGAACTTCTCATTTTGATTTTTTGATTGTGATTTTTTTGCAAAAGTTTTTCGGATCAGAATGGAGGTGATTTTGCCTTACCAGCTGATACAGCTCTATGCAGAGGTGTTGCACGGCCAGCTCTGGTCTGGGAATCGATAGCAGCGCCAGCATCAATCAGCAACTCACAGACGGACAAATGCCCAGCGCGAGCAGCGTAATGCAATGCTGTATAGCCCCCCGAGTCCAATCCATCGATTGATATACCTTTCTGAAGAAGCTTTCTCACTCTATTGATGTCGCCATCCAATGCTAAACAAAATAAATAAATGTTCAATTAGCAATCGAAGTACCGTCCTGATAGTCTAGGAGGTCGCTGTCATTTTGGTGTCCCACTTCAAAATGGACACATTTTTTAAAATTGACAGACCGGACCGCTCTAATTGGAGCTGGGGCGTTCTGTTGTAGTGGGGCTGTCCTTGAAAATGTCTCATCCCGAAATGAGGCCGACAGCATTTTTCTGAAGTAAATTGCCTTTTTGATCTCAAAACACATTGATGACCTGTCTGAAACAGGAGCGTTCAGCCGCAGGCGGGCTCTAAAGGTTGCGAAAATGCCGAAAAAATGTCTCATCTTGAAATGAGGCCGACGACATTTTTCCAAGGTAACTTTTTTTCCTAATCTCAAAACCTGTTGTTGGCCTAAATAGGGCTAGTATGATACGCCGTTTGTACAAAAACCTATCTTCAGGGGGGAGAGTTGATATCTCTCGGGGGAGAGCGATTTTCGTTGGGAGAGAAACGAATTCCCGAGGGGCGGTGAAACTTTTTCAGGGGTGGAGAAACTTTTTAAGGCGAGGAGAGACTTTTTCAGGGAAGGAGCAACTATTCCGGGAGTGGAGAAGGATTTTCAGCGAGGCTCCACTCTCCCGATAAAAATTTCACCGTTACTGATCATGAATACGTTTACATCGATTATCTGGAGGTGAAATGAAGAAAATAATAAAAAATCCTTCCCTCTGCCATACGTTCGATATCGCGACTGCTCGGTGCGGAGAAGGATCTTGTCGCGAGAGAACTGCTTTCGATATATCGATTGAGTGGCGTGGAGAAACATTTCTAGGTGTAAAACCATTTTTGCGCGGCGAGAGCCATTTCGGAAGCCTCTATATCTGCAATGACTGTTGAGGTCTCAATTGTTGGAGGGGAAAAATGGAACTGTTGCCGAATTCAATTGGCAATGAGCCTCTGGGCTGAGGGTAAGAACTGGAGGCTCTAAGTACATGTTTCTCCATCAAAATTTTGCGTAAGATTCAATGGTATAAACGGGCATTCGTGAGGTCATCTCATAAGCGAGAAATTGGCGTAAATAGAACGCGCATTTTGGAAAATCCCGCTCGCTATTGAAGAAAAATGACGTCACATCCGCAGCGCGCCTGGCGGCGGCCGACTGAGCATCAGCCGTCGGAGACACCCAACGTAGAGGTCGGGGTCGTAAACAAACGAAGATTGATAACAGGAAGGATCCAAGCATAGAATAAAAGCTACCAGAAGGGCAGTAGTCGGCCATCTTTGCTCCGATTCTTGAAATCCCCGCAACCCCCGCTCAGCTTACCGTTTCAAGTTTCGCGGGGAAATAGAGGTAAGTCCGGCCACTCTCACCCTACGTCTCTCTGCGGTTTTAAATTTCGCGGGGAAATAGAGCAAAGTCCGCTTCGAAAAAGTGACTATACTTACGCGATCTTACAGGAGGATCTGTCAGTTACCTTTCTGGTAGCTATTATTCTTTGATCCAAGCAATCTGAAATCTTTGAAATTTCATTTACTTTAATCCATTTTCGACTTCAATAAAGCATTTGACAATCATTTTCATCGTAATTTACAACCTGGAGCAACAGTCTACTGGCTCACTGTGATTTACCTTGACATTCTTATCTTGACCATACTCCTTTCATTTTCGCCTCAAATTAAATGTTTTGCAGCTTCTTTATCGAAAGTATAAGGTCCTGAATTCATTCAAGCGTTTGAAGTTTACCATTTTTTAGTATAACAGCTTTTTGACCCCTCAAACTTCTGTGATATGTTTTTATTTTGTTCAAGGTTCCTCTGACTCGGTGGCCCGAACCAAGTGATTACACATCTGAGATGTGTCTTATGGTTCTACTAATTAGCAGTTTAGAAGTATATTAGGGACTATAGTGGCTGAATCCATGCCTGCCTTCTTATTCAATGTTCATTATCAGTGTTTGTTTGTATCTGACTTTTGTAAGGGACAAACACAAATACGCTTGGTACAGGTATTGCGTAGCCCTAAGGTGGTTTTGCATTTAAACGATCTCTTAGGACGGATCTGAGAAACTTTGCATCAGTACAAGGAGGTATTCACTCAGGAATTGCACACATACTTCAGTTGACTTCATGAATTCCCGTTTTTACCATTGAATCTTACGCAAAATTCTGATGAAGAAACATGTACTTAAAGCCTCCAGTTCTTACCCTCAGTCCAAAGGCAACAATTCATCAACAGTTCAATGGTGAATTTGGCAACAGTTTAATTTTTCCGCTCCAACAATTGAGAGCTCAACAGTCATCGCAGATATAGAGGCTTCCGAAACGGCTCTCGCCGCACAAAAATGGTTTTACACCTAGAAATGTTTCTCCCCGCCACTCAATTGATATGTCGAAAGCAAATCTCCGGCAGCAAGATCCTTCTCCGCACCAAGCAGTCGCGATATCGAACGTAGGGCGGAGGGAAGGATTTCTTATTTTCTGCATTTCACCTCCAAATGATCGATAAATTCACAATCTGAATTCGTTTCTCTCCCAGCGAAAATCGCCCTCCCCCCTCCACCCTGAAGGTAGGTTTTCGTACAAACGGCGTTCCATAGGGCTAGGCGTATCGATTTGACTATGAACACGACAATGCTAAAATGAAAATTAGTTACCAGCAGACCAGATGCCTCGTTCAAAGTCCATTTCATCCAGAGTCTGACAAACTGAATTTGAAACCTCATTGTGATTACAGCAGCGATGTTCAGGCATCATGTTTGCGGATGTAAAAATCCTCTTACTGATAAGTTTCCTCCTACATTTAATGAAAAATCAATTGAGGTTAAGAGGTATATCATGGGAGTAAATAATAATGTTTTTTTTGCATAAATGCAGCCCGATGCTTTCACACAACTCAAGGACAGATTTAATGGAGCAGAAACTGTTTACTCAAATAGGGAAATTTTTACATTATTGTCAATTTTCTTCGGAATTGTGTTCTTGTGCAGAGTGCCTAAGACCATCTGTTCCAGGCTTCTTTATCGGATATTTAGGTAAAAAGGGATTGCTGACTGGTGGAAAGAAATCGATCCCCGGAAATCCAAATTTCATGGTCTCAGAGCTCCACTAACCTCCCTTGGGGAGAAATGGGGGATGCTCCACCTGAAATTCAGGGGTTCAATAAAAATGTAGAAATTGTCTATTTAAAATTTAAAACCTTAAAGAACTCGTCCTGCAACAGTGCCAAACAGTCAAAAATCCACCATACCTATTCCAAAGTTAAAGGTGAGAGATATAAAAAATGTATGAACTTTGACGACTATTTTCGTGAAAAAGGAGGGGTTGCGATTCGGGCCGAAATCGGCCGTTCCACAGAATCCGGAAATGGACCAATAGACAAGGTACGAATTTAAGCATTCCAATACATGTTTCTTGATCAGATTTTCACGTAGAACACGATTCGCGCAACGAAAATTACCGAAATCAACTCCTAACAAAGATATTGACGTTTATATTTCACATTGGTTACGAGGAGTTTGAACTGCCCGCTCACAAGAAACTCAACGCTCTACGCGAGTCAAATCGTGCACTACTACGGTTTCAGCAAGCTTCTCAATCAAGCAATGTTCATTTCCCACCATGTGCTGTTCAAACTATAAGCAACTTGCAATAGCTGAGCTAAAGCGTCAAGATTAAGGTTGCCAGATTTTTATATCGCAGAGACTGTCATGATAAAGTTTAGCGCGATGTGAATCACGTAGAGCATTGAGTTATAATGAGCGCGTGGTTTGAATTTACGCATCAAGAATCATTAAATATCTTCATAACGAGTTGATTTCGGTGATTTTCGTTGTGCGCATCGTGTTCTACGTGAAATTTTGGTTATGAAACGTGTATCAGAATGCTGAAATTTGTGCCTTGTCTACTGGTCCATTGTTGGATTTTTGGCAGTTGACAATATACTTTACAGAAATAGTCAGCTTTTGCCGATACTCACACTTTTTGGCTACGGGACAGGGTTTTAAACATGGCTCCGGAGTCCAAAATAGCTGAAAATTCCCCTTTTTCGCGGTTCTACCTCAGATTTCCACCTGGGCCCAAAGCGGTAACTTCGAAAGGTACCATAAAGGGCCCAAAGGTATCATAAGCTTCGAATATGATGTGAGGAGCACCCAGAGAAGTAACAAACGAGATCAGAATATGATCAACCGTCGCCTGTGGGCTTATAAGGAAGAACCGTGGAAAACATGGATTTTCAGCTATTTTAGGCTAAATGTTCGACACTGGACTTGAGCTCAAAGGCAACGGTTGATCATATTCTCGTATGTTATGTCTCTAGGTGTCCATCACAACATTTTCGAGGCTTATGAACAATCACCTTTGGGCCCAGGTCAAAATCTGGGGTAGAATCGCGGAAAACGGGAATTTTCAGCTATTTTCAGCTGAAAAGTTCGACATTCGACTTTGGCCCAAGAAAGACGGTTGACCATATTCTCGTATGTTACATGTCCAGGTGTACCTCACAATATATTCGAAACTTATGACCCGTCACCTTTGTTCCCAGGTCGTTTGAGGTAGAACCGCGAAAAACGGGAATTTTCAGCTAATTGGGGCTCCAGAGCCATGTTTAGACCCGTTTTTCGGAGCTAAAAAATGTGAATATCGGCAAAACCTGCATATTTATGTAAAATATGGATTGTCAACTGCCAAATATTAAACAATTTCCCGATTCCGTGGAAGGATCACAACCCCTCCTTTCCTTAAGGGTGGCAGGTATTACGACATCCACCTTACATGTGATTATTTTTTTTTACCCAGATAGGTCATCATGGTCTTCTTATATTTTAGCAGAAAGACTTACTAAGCCCACGGTATTTGGAAGAGAAAGACTGAACGATGTGTATTTTTTCCACGAGGAGAAAAGTGAAAGGCGGAGAAGGAGATAAGGAGGGAGAAACAGAACATTATGGGGCAGAATTCAATGTAGGGTTTGAGATAATGGGAGCCAACGTGTTTCTAATGTTCCACAGTGGCAGTATACAAGGGCAGAGGTTGACAGTCGCTTACTACCTAAACTGAGAGAGTGCAATGTGCATCCACCTACTTACAGAGGTACGTCAGGAAATCGCAGCTCTCTGATTTTCCACATCTCCCATGAGATAAGAGAAAGAAGGAGTGAAAATTGTCAGCAACCATGACTCATGATCTCTTTATGAAAAAACAGTCACCTATTAAAAAAGTGTAGAAAAAGAGAGAGCACAAGAATACAGGAAGAAATTACTTGGTAAGTGCAAAATAATTGGTAACTTCCAAAGAGATTTCAAATCTCTTGGCTATAAAGTCCAGCTCGTCCTTATCCAAGGCAAAGAGAAATTTTTCAGGTGCGTGGAGCAAGGTTTTAAAAATCACATTTTCTTCCAACATTCTTTAGGGAGAATCTGGAACAAAATAAATAATCATACGTCATTGACCGTATCAATGGCTGACAAAAAGTTTAAGTACTATATAATGGCCCTTCACAACATTCCTAGCAAAATTTGGTCATGAAAAAAAAGCCTACCTCGAAAATGTGTTACAGGCAGAGGGTTGTAAGAGGGAACTCTGATTTTAAGGAATATGTATTTCAGAGTTATAGCTATTTCTTACACTTTTGTTTTATGTATTGTGAGGGGACGTCCAATTTTCCCAGACAATTCATCATTAGACGGGGAAATTGGCAACGTCAGGAGGAGCACCGACTTTAGGGAAAATGCTGATGTCCGCTGGGAAATGCGCATGCGCGCCGCCGGCCGACCCGAGCGTAGGGAGCTGGCCCACTTGCTCCGACGCTCGAGGAAAGCCAGTCTTCGCTACACGGTCGTCTGGTGCTTGTGCTGAGGGCTCCGGAAGAAAAACTAACTTTATCTGATATTACTGCCTGTTACCGAGCAAAAGTAAATGTATTATGGTAGGACGCAGTCCCAACTTTCTTAATATATTCGTTTTAGGCATTTAAAATACGTTTCGAAGAAGAAATGTGGAAAAATCAAGAGGACAAGTTCAAATCAAATTTCCGTTTGCCGCCATGGATTCCCGCGCTCATTTACACACTCACACAAGCACCCAGCGCCAAACCAGGCTTCATTTTTTCCCCGTGCTTTTAGATACGAGCACTCCATCTTTATGTCTTTGGTTGTGGCAGTGTTTGTGAAGGGTGTTCGCGTACAGCCGACGGGTTTTCTACGAAAAAAATTCTTACCGTGATTTAGTCCTCGGTTCCGCTCCTATCCAACTCCACCAGCTTGTTCGGTTGCTCCTCGAAGTATTTTTCATTGCTATTAATACATTTCCGCATCATTTCCTCCCATTTAACAAGCATCGTCTTGTGATATTATTTTTCAGGAACGCTCTTGAAAGTTTTTTGGACGGCCGTCCTCATTTCGGGTTTTGTGGCAAATCTCAGACCGCGAAGAGCTTTTTCAGCGTCAGAAACAGCCAGCGACATTTGGACTGCACGGAGGATGCCTAAAAAGCCGACTCCTTTTCTCTCTAAAACTTCCTGCGTAAAAATGGATGCATGCGCCTGCGCATTGTCTTGATGCAAATCCACGAATTTATTACCAATTCCTTTCCCAGATAGCACCGAAAGTCCTGAGAACATCCTGACTGATGAACGACACTATCTGGCACTGTGGGAATATTCTCAGAACGTTCAGAGAAGATTTGAAAATGTGGAATTAGTTTGGACATGTACCTAGAACATTCTCAGGACGTTCCAAAGTTTTGAATCTTGGAGGACGATTACGTGCAACCAGAAAAGGTTTTTCATGCGTTACTTTAACTAAATCATTTTATTTTTTATTTTAAGGTGAATCTACACCCAGTAGTTGGGAAAGGACCCTACAACAAAACGGCCAAATCGGCCTAAACACGGAATCGTACGATTTTCTCAGGGATGATGGAGGGTCTTCCCAGACACTCAAAACTGGTCATATTTTTTGCCTAACCCCCAGGGAAAAGGGGGAAGAGGGGGTCAAAGTCAAAACTTTTAAATTAGCATAACTTCTCAACGGTTTGTCGTAGAAAGATGATCTTGGTGTCAAAATTTCCAGAAAAATGAGAGGTTTCAGAATATATGTATGAAATTAATTAAATTTTAAAATTTGACCCACTTTTAGGGCATTTTACAAGGTCCCCCTTTCGTAAATTTTCGTTTTTTGAGATTTTCGGTTGTTCGGTTCGCACGGATCAAAACAAAAACAATTTCAAATAAAAGTAGAACGTTTAAGCTTTAAAAGAAGCCCAAGAAACCTTGTATGTTCCGAGTCTCAAGGTCACCTGCGCGCTCCGGATTGCCTCCAGGTTGCAAGTTTTTGTGTTTTTATGCTTCTGTAGGTCATTTTTAATGTAAATCATTCAATGAAGATAGTTTAATTAGAATTTTTTAATTTTACACAATGGGCCTTCGGCGAGGCACACCACATTAACGTCAAAAAATTTTAACTGCGTTTCAAATAGCCCCCTCAAGAATAACTGAGACTTGTTTTGAAGCTCAAAGCTCGTCTGCTTCAACGAGAAACTATTTGGCTTTACCAAGTGAGTTCCGTCAAGCGCTGTAGCTTATAGCTCAATTAAAAAATTTTAAAATTAGGGGTACCCCAAAATGTGGCATCAATGGGTTATAATTTCTAAATGGTTCAGTTCTGTATGGATCATACGTATATTTGAACTGAGGGTCCATGGTTTCCTCTAAATTATAAGAGCAGAATCGTCATCGTCAGCAAATGTTTAATGAGGTATGATGGACATAATGGTTGATACTCTAAGCCCCCTCTCGCTCCTCCCGTAAAATTAAAAAATTTCGATTATTCTATCTTCATTGAATGATTTACATTAAAAATGACCTACAGAAGCATAAAAACACAAAAACTTGCAACCTGCAGGCAATCCGGGGCGCGCAGGTGACCTTGAGACTCGGAACATACAAGGTTCCCGCGCGCCGCGTCAACTTTGAAGACTCATAACTCCGCTTCTAATCATTTCCCCAAGATCATCTTGGGCTTCTTTTAAAGCTTAAACGCTCTACTTTTATTTGAAATTGTTTTTGTTTTGATCCGTGCGAACCGAACAACCGAAATTCTCAAAAAACGAAAATTTACGAAAGGGGGACCTTGTAAAATGCCCAAAAGTGGGTCAAATTTTAAAATTTAATTGATTTCATACATATATTCTGAAACCTCTCATTTTTCTGGAAATTTTGACACCAAGATCATCTTTCTACGACAAACCGTTGAGAAGTTATGCTAATTTAAAGGTTTTGACTTTGACCCCCTCTCCCCCCTTTTCCCAGGGAGTTAGGCAAAAAATATGACCAGTTTTGAGTGTCTGGGAAGACCCTCTATCATCCCTGAGAAAATCGTACGATTCCGTGTTTAGGCCGATTTGGCAGTTTTGTTGTAGGGTCCTTTACCGTCAAGAGATAGCGGCACCGTCGATTTTCAGGGGGGAACCGTTCTGATGAGGATATTTTTGAAAATATAGCGAATATTATAAAAAATCGACCGAATACGCGTAGATAATTTTTTTCTTGAATGGTTGACGTATAAATCATTGAAATCCGTGATGTTTAGCGAGCGAAATTATGCAGACCGTTTTCGGACACTTGCAAAACGGCAACGCTGCCGTCTTGGTGATATGTTTACACTCCGGTTCCAACCTATAATACAAACATGTATTTTTGATAGTCCACAAAATTTTAACTTGATTAATTACAATTGTGTCGTGGAAGTAGTCTTAGATTGTTAATTTATCGAAAATAAGTTATTATGCTACAGTTCTTTTCCTGGTGGCTCAGTTCAGTCTGGTTCAGTCCACGTTTTGACCATTCGGTACCTCTATTGTCACCGTGCAACCTGTCCATCAGTTGGCATAATGAAGAAAATATGTTTTGAGGTAAGTTGATATCTGCTTTTCCACCTAAAACTTGGCTCATGGTTACATAATTCCACATACTCTGATAACATTTCAGTTGGAATCTCTAAGGACGAACGAGTTATACCATTGACATTGCCCCTAAATCTGGAAGTTGAATTCCATCGATCGAAGCTGCTGTTTTGACCTGAACACACGTCTATTTTTGTTGCCATGTGTTTATGTTACTGTTTTTTTTACACAAATTAGAATTCACACTTAACCCTGTACTAAAAAATACAGTGTAGGGTGAATAATTCATGATCTTAATCCAAACAAGGAAATCATCCGTTGATGAGATGAACCCTTCTGGCAGTGCTTATCTGGAGAGTAAAGCATAACGCCTGAGGCTCAAAGGGCTTGAGGGTGTTGGACAGTAAACCCCGTAGTATCCATGAAACTGCAATTTCATGGTTAAACTCCCAGAGCACGTTTCTCTGTTTGCGACGTAGCAGACTTCCTGTCATACTTTATTTCTTAACTGGAAAACTATTCAGTGTCACTTCTTGAAAATTTCTGTGACTTTTCTCTTCTGCGCAAAGAAAATTCTGTGAAAACCTCAAAGAATGACATTGATTTTTTCTCCTCATTAAAAATAAAGTGGGAGCAGAGATTTTTAAACACTGCAAACGAGATAGGTGCTTTGGGAGTTTCATCGTCGAAATGTTCCTATCCAGACTAGAACTGTCATGTGACAAAGCACTATCAGCATCTAGCACCTGCACCTTTCGTAATCTGTTTCTGTGCTACTAGCAATTGACCCATCGTACTTTTCTCACAACTGAGGTTCTGCATGTACGAAAGAATTTCCAGTAAAGATTGAAGAGAAATTATGTGCCTGTGAGGCGTGCCTGTGGCTCTTGGTTCCTAAATTATTTATTAGTACCTAGGCATTGTTGATTGCCGCATAACCTAAGCATGACCAATTATCACCTTGGAAGAGCATTTCATCAAATTGAGCTTAGGGACCAAGATATGAAAATAAGAGCACCAAGGGCTCAGGCAAGCCAGTTTAGTTTCTCAGATTTCGTTCTTACTTGTTGTGCTGGGTCATTATCGCTCAAACAAACTGGAGCGTATTAAACGGTATGTTTGTTTCTTCCAAGGGAACAATTATTGAGAAAAATCATGTAACATTGCAAGAACCTACATTTTGGGAGCTTGTCAGATCCAATCTCAAATAAATATGTGTTAATAAATTAAAGATTTCAATTGTTGTGTTCGATCAGAGCAGGAAAACAAAGAAGATAATAAAAGTATGATTTCAGATGTCTATTTTTCCTCACTTTAAAAATTTGCTGGAATGAGGTAGTTACAAATAAATGGTTGGCGACTAGGTTTAGCTAAATGTCCCTCTGTGCCTGTTTTCCACATAAGACGGGGCAAAAACTATATTTCTCAGTTTCAAGAGAGCTCTTCAAAAATTCTAATTCTAACGATAAAATCTCCTGCATCAACAATGGAGAAGTTACACAGATCTATATGTATATTTGAAGATAGAAAACTGCAATTTTATGAAATTTCATTCTAGATGAACAGCCTGAAATCTAGGGAATTTTTTTTTCAACAGATAAAATTTGTACATCAAGTGTAAATAGAATCTGAGAGCTGAGGGGTCACCACCTCTTTGAATTGACCCATTATACAATTCAAATGCATGGGATACAGGATAATGCTGTTTAATTGTCTGTTTTCAGTTTTTTGGAGCGCTTCCTACACCTCAGCCTGCTCCTCTTTATTCTGGATTCAGAAAGCGGCTACTATCCTATGACATGGCTGTCAGTTTCTCATTTGAGCAGTCAAGCGATAGGAAATTAGCAGCAACTAAAAATCATCTGGTTTTGAGAACTTCACCATGAGTCACCTCAAAACAAAATCATCACAAGAAGTTGTAGTGTGTTCAGAGTAAATAAACATATACCTAGTTCTCCTAAATTTTTCATCTGTGACCAGAAATTATCTAAGAAATTTAAAGTGGCGTGAAGTTCGAATAGCCACCCCTTACATTCATTCCTCTAATTCTAAATGAGAAAATAAATGAAAGTGAAAGTGCTGTGTTTAAAGTATCCTAAGTACCTTCATTGGTGTTTTTTGCGCTCCTTTTAAAGTTGAGGAAAAATTATGTGTTTCTAAAGCCTTTATTAATGGCTGTTTACTTGAAAACTATGTTAAATGTGGTTTCAGCCCCCCCCCCCCCCTCCCCCCCTCGGCCACCATTTATCTGCAGAACATTAACAATCTCTAGAAATTAAACTATAATTATGATGCTATTTCTTCACTGTCTTCTTTTTTTTCCCCCTTTAGAGTTATGTTTAATTTAGGTGGAAATGATGCCAATGATATTGATCAAGTGTTACCTTCTTTGTGACAATTTATATTGTTCCTTTTTTTTCTTTCTTATTCTTATTCTAATATGTTTCTAGTTTCACTGTTACCAATACCAAGTTAAGATAAAGAGCATTAACTCGCTGTGATCATTGTTTCTTTTTAAATTGACATAGCATTAATGCTTGTTTATGGCTATTAAGTTGAAAACCATGTTTATTTCGGTAATGCTCCCCTTCCCCTCCACTTTTTCACTGGAAACGGAACTGACGTCATTTCTGCTCTTAATTTTCTTTTTTAAAGTATTTTTGGAGGTAACCATCTAGTATTCATCAAGTATTTTCTCTTCCAAGTAATATTTTAATAATGAGTACTGAGTTTAATATCTAAAACACTGTTCAATGATGTAAGCCTTCATTTTCTTTGATACACATCTTCTGTTTACATTCTAAATTTTATGCTTTATTATTTTAGTGTTTCATTAGTTATACCTTTCTGTAATTTTATAAAAAAACTAACTTTCAATTTGTTTCCCATGATAACACTGTGTCATGGAAACTTTTTATTCAATTCTCATGCTTTTAAGGAAAAAGGCATATTTAGAAAATATGTTTATCATTGAATTACGATCTAGACCTTCAACCATCTTTTGCAGAATTTGCTCTAAAGTAATTTGATTAGATTAGATAGGAGCAATGACACTGTACTTTTTCGACGAGTGATTGTAAATAAATTTCAGTGATTATTTCAACCACCTCTTGCTCAATTGTTTCCACCAGGCGTTGAATGTGTTTTGCCGCATGCATTGCTGGTTTTGGCTAGAAATCATGCATAACCTGGCTATTTCTGGAAGCATTCAAATTCATCTCAACCGTTTTCTGTAGGTATCAGTTTTGCAGGTTAAAACAATGCATAAACGTCTAAGGAAATCTTATATCGCAGCAATAGCGCCTCGTGGAGATAATAAAGCCTATTTCTTGACTAATAGTGTTCAAATTAGTGAAAAACCTCGAGTGACTCATCACTCGGGGTTCCAGCACTGACAATTGCCTTCCCCCCCCCCCCCCAAAAAAAAAAGAAAAAAAAATTGTAGTGCAGTGTAGAGTACAGAGAATTCCTTATTCAATGTCCTGAGAACGTTCTTTCATCCAATATTCCAGGAACGTTCTTAGAAGATCCAAATGTCCTACCTTTTCCCATTCACTCATTCCTAGGACGTTCTGAGAACGTTCCGAAAACATTGTGGGGACGTTCTAAGAATGTTCCGGTTTTTTCAATGAATGTTCTGAGAACGTTCCAGGAACATCTGGGTGCTATCTGGGTTCGAACATCGTCCGTCTTTTCTCGTTACTATGCTAACACCAGAAGTTGGACGACGATTGTACGGTATTACTAAGTTGACATTGGTATTGACAAGTAGTTTCAGATGAAAAAACGTGTGGTGGCCAATCACCGCTCACCTCTGGCGACGCAGCCCATGCTCGCTCTTGATTACACGGAAAAAAAAGATTTCCTGAATTTAAGTAAACGCGTCTACTTGGATTTTTTACTTATTTCAAAACGGGTTTGACTTGGAAGAAACTAACGGTTTTCTTAATGTAAGACAACATGATTCGCTTGAAACAAGCGAATCGTGTTTTCTTAAGTAAAATAAACGTTGTTTTAAAATAAGCCAACTTTTGCTTGAATGAAGAAACCAGTTTCTTCAAAACTAGTAAACGGCGTGAACGCCTTCCGAGTCCGGCCGTTGCCTCTTCTTAAGTCAACAGCTTGCTTGATAAAGTAAAACGCGTTGCGTCAAAAGAAGATACCAGTTTTCTTAAAATTAGGAAACGGGGCTAACTCCTTTCGAGGCGACCGGATGCAATTAGCAATACACCCGTTGATTTTTTTCAATTCAACAGCTTGCTTGGTACAGTGAAACACGTTGCGTTGAAAGAAAAAACCGGTTTCCTCAAAATTAGTAAACGGGGCAAATGCCCTCAGCGGGGGAGGATGCAATAAGCCAGATGCTGTTGCCTTATTTTAACCCAACAGCTCGCTTGGTAACAAAAAACACGTTGTGTCGAAAGAAGAAACCTGTTTCCTTGAAATTAGTAAACGGGGTGAACACCTTCAGTGGAGCATGATACAATTAGCTAGTCGTTGTTGCCTTTTAATAACCCAACAGCTTGTTTGATGAAAGAAAACACGCTACGTCAAAAGAAGAAACCAGTTACCTTAAAAGTAGTAAACCAGATGGTGACGCCTCTTATGAGAATGATGCATGCAATTGCTGCCAGATGCATGCCGTTAGCATCTGCTTAAACCAACACCATTTATGACGGAATAAAAGGAGACGGAAGTTAAAAAATCAAGATGCCCATTATAATTGTCTACAAAATAATTGTTATTTAGGGAGAAATTCATTCAATGTGTCCTTTGAGAAATCACTCATATGCTCGGCGTCGACAAAAAATTAAATAAATAAAGAAGTAAAGAAGGAGAAGAAGAGGAAAATATTTGCATTGTTTTAAATGGATCGGCATTCTGCATTTGAAGTTTTAATTTTTATTTTTAAGTGAAGGGGGCCTCATTAAGAGGACTTAATACTTGCATCAGTTCAGTTTCATCGAACAATGTATTTCTTCACACTAAACAATCGCATTTTTTTTTTTTTTTTTTTTTCTTCCTTACTTTTCCTGTCCTGATGAATGGAAGATCCCTCGCAGATAGAATTAAAAAGTGTCAAATAAAAGGCATGCTTATGCCAAGGGCCGAGGAAGGAATTAAAAAATGTGGAGAGAATCATACTTTTCAGCATGTTACCCACCAAGTTGACAGATAAAGATAATCGAATAACTCTGCTGCTACGTAGTGTATTCACTGTTCAATATCGATTTTCCGGGTCCCTTTGATTTATGGACGATGGAGTGGATCGAAAAAAAATAAAGTTTTTTCTGTATTTTCGAAAGGAATTTGCAAGTGCAAAATTGTTGATATTTAAAACTTTGATTCATTGGTGTCCGGGGCAATTTTGGGTTGAAGGGCCTGTTGGGACCGATCTCCCCCCCCCCCTTCCTCAGTCTTGTACGGATACTCATAAGAGCTCAACATGTTTTACCGTAATTGAAGTATTTAAACCTTTTCACCTTGTTTCCCTGCAAAATAGGGTGGATCCATCCAGCACTTCTTTACCACCTTCCTATCAACTTTAGAGAGTGTAACGAAAAGGAAGTGCAGCTATACAATAAAACATTAGAACGTCACGCGTGTGATTATGTAAACTGAGTAAAATATAAAAGTAATCGAAGATTGAACTTTTTTTATGAATAAATTGTGACTGTCCACGGAAAAAGATGCCTTAATCCAAAAAATCTCAAACCTTAATTTTCAAATCTTATATTTTAAAGTAAGGAATTAGAACTATTAATGTTTCTTTTAAAGTGCTCACATTCTTTCTTTTCCGCCCGATGTGAATTAATTAATTAGAACTATTGAATAGAACTATTAATATTCTAATTGAAATAGAAAAGTCTAATAAATGGTCCAGAATATTCTTGAATATTATAGTCGAATTGAATAGGACTTTTAATATTTAAAAAAATGTAACAATCTCAGTCATCAAAAATAAAAAGTTATTATGTTACAAAAATTTTCGAAGAGTTTCATTCTTTATTCGTATTTTTTAAAGTCAGCGATTCTTCAAGAAAAATGAAGAGAGAAAATTTTAAAAAAGGTGAATTGTATTAAATTCTTTTTAAAAAGATTAAAAATTAATATAAGATGGGAAAGAAAAAAATATAAACGTGAAAAAAGTGACGACAGTAACACGCGTATTTCTTATTTGCTCCAAATTCATCTTTTCGAGTTCAAAAAATCTTAACCCATCAGGTCTCACGCATATTCACTATCACAATAATGGTGAGAGCCTAAGTCAATGACTTATATAGTGTAAATTCGGCCAACTGAGACATAAGCCCCGATGGCTAAGTAGGTAGGGTGTTAGGTTCGTAAACTGTAGATCCCAGGTTCAAATCCCGATAGGTAGGCCAAAATTTGCAAGTCGGTACTTGCCATGTCGAATCTTCGATACTTGCAGATACATACAATTCTATAATTTTTTTCATCAAAAATTCGATAAATTAATCCATTTTTTACAATTATTGATTAATAATAATACATATGGTATGGGTGCAGTGTGCATACCTGCAATGACTATTAACTAAATTTAAAACAACAATTGGGTAGAAATAAGTAAACGCGTCTGAGAGTTATGCAACATCCATTCTTGCCGGGCGTCCCCGTTTACTAATTCTAAGACAACAGTTGGTTTCAATAAAATAAACGCGCATTCCCGTCCAACACGCCGTTTACTAATTTTAAACCAACCATTAATTTGAAGCCAGTAAATGCACGTGGGAGTTACGCAACCGTTTCCTATTTCTAAGTAAACAGTTTACCTAGATCAATACGACAGATACTCACTTCAAACCTACGATAATTTCTTAAATTTAGGAAATACTTTCACGGCATGGAATGTTTCCTTTTTTCAAGTAAACGCTTTCTTTTTTTAAGAGAACGTGGAGCGTTGGCTTGAGAAAACGCTATTTCTTGATCCAAGGTAACTCCGATGTCTTAGTTCAAACTTCCGTTTCTTGTCGATACTTTTTAAGTATCCGGTTTACTTGGTCTAAGACGGCTCCGCCTTTTATTTAGGAAACATTTTTTTCAGTGTAGCCGATGCAGTCTCAACCACGGCTATATATGTTGTGACCTCACCACCTCCAGGCACTCCGCTCCCGTCAACCACAAGGACCACATTACTCGTCCAGCGGACATCATGCAGCCGGCCGGCTTGCCCCATTCCATCGGCCCTGTTTAGGGCCACTACTCTAGAGCACCTCCTCTGGTCTTTGGCCGTAGACGCATTGGAAACGTTTTAAAGACGAGAAGGGAAGAATAAAAAGTATAAACTGTTGAAAATCCGTGGGCAGCACGCAAGTACCCTTCACAAAAACTGTTATAACTTCGTCAATTTTTGTCCGAATGGAGTGATATTGATTTTAATCAATAGAAGATGATTAGATCTCTTAAATGAGACCAAGAACACATTTCTAGTTAGTTCCTTTTGAAATGACAGCACTAGTCTACTTACTTTTGGGACACCCTGATATATCAGATTGCTTGAATGGATACCTTGTCCAGTGGTCCATTCAGACGGTATTCATATCCATAATCCATGACCAGTGATTCATATACATGATCATGATCTGCAGGGGTGCAGAATCTTCCACGTTTCCACGTTCTCAAACGTCCGGCCGCCGGCTTCCCACATTATCCCTCCTATTTCATCAGAAAGGACCTCTTTCTTTCTTGTCAAAAAATTGACCGCCAAATTTAACGAGTACAAAGCGCTTACTGTGCAACTCTCGCAGTGCTTTGTGCAATGCTTCCAGATGTTATTTTATCACATTAGTTAAATGGTTAAATGAAAAACATTACTTGATATTAATAATGAGAAAGGCGGATTAACTTTATTAAGATTTCGAAACTAGAAATTGGTAGAAACTGTTGCAAGGCTTTGAGGCTTAGAGCACAAAAGAATAGAAAATACGTGAAAAAGCGCAAATTTTGAAAATATGTATGACGTGAGCGGCATTGTCCCTCCACTTTTCACTGTTTTTCAGTCAGTGAGAAAAGTATAGAGAGGTTTCCACAATATCAGGCTGAAATTTGGACTACTATAAACTACTGAAAAACTGCTAGAAACGTAGGAAAGGCGTGAATAACTTTCATCCAGTAGGAGGAAATGTGGAAAAGTTCGGAAAAAGATGGAATGGTTTCCACAGTTTCAGGTTGAAATATGTAAAAACTACTAAAAACGTGGGAGAGGAGTGAAAAAAGCGCAAGTTGTGTAAGGTTGCTAAGAATAATACACTTTTCTGGGTTCTTCCACATTTTGCATCATCTTTCCACATTTTTTCACTGACTTTCATCCAGTTGGCGAAAATAAGGAAAAGCTACCTTATTTATGTGGAAAGCAAAGAAATCTTCAAATCTTTTCCCGGTTAAGAAACGGTAAATTCATCAGAAGTGGAAGCAAGAGACGCTCAGTCAATCGAAATGAGCCAACCACTACTTCCCTCTCCATGAATAGTTTGATATTCTCCGCGAATCGCGTCATGTGAGTCATCCGCTACACTGCGCTAGTATCACGGATCTCTCCGCGGACTGATACGAAGACGTGCAACATTTTTAATCCTTAAAAACAACTTCTACCTTTAATTTTGGGTCTTTCCAAGGAATCAGGACCGTTCCACATTTTCTGCACCCCTGCATGCTCTGTAGTTCAAGTCTGCCATCGGTTAGAAAAGCCGTACTTTTTTTCCTTTAGGAAATACGCAAATATGGAAGGACGAAAGACACAAATGCAGAGGAGATAAATTTTTTTCTTGTGATGATCAAAGAGTACTCATTAAAATACTTGAATGGTTCAAAGAGTGAGTCTTCCATTGCTGCAGTTTAATTTTTCAACCTATTTTCAAAAGTTTTAGATACAAGGAAAAAAGAGTTGACAGAAAAATTGGGGGAATAGAAGTTGCGATGGACTCAAATCGATTCAATCCTGAAACCTACCATCAGCGGAGATCAGATCTGGATCAGCAAGAGCCCTTCTCATAGTCCATATATGCGTTATGTGAGCAGGGTCAGGCCCCAATGTTGAGGATGACGTTACAACTTGGTAACCCAATACTTCTAAGGCAGACAACATAACACAGACATGCTCTCGAAACAAAACTGTAAACTCATCAATTTGAGAGATTGATCTGAACTCAGCCAGCTGTTCAATGTCCTGACCTGCTGGAAAAAAAAATGTTATCA
The DNA here is from genome assembly GCF_918797505.1 of Bemisia tabaci. Lineage (NCBI taxonomy): Eukaryota > Metazoa > Arthropoda > Insecta > Hemiptera > Aleyrodidae > Bemisia > Bemisia tabaci. Next base: position 92,225,611 of record NC_092793.1, on the reverse strand, counting down.
GCGTAGTAGGAACAAAAAAAACGGATCGATCATATTGTAAAAATAATTTAAAAAAATCATAGATACAAAGACAAAGAGTTCAATGGATGACGGTGCCTATGAGGGAAGCCATTCAAGGACTCACCTGCACTCTACAGAATTTACATTCATTTACATAAAACACATTTAAGTAATTTTTGTACGTGTGGTCAACGTTAATACCTGGTATATTGATCAAGTTCAGCATTGGTCTTTCGGGGATCAACAAAATGGACCAACTACTCCCTGAGCAGTTGATCCAGAGTAGATGTTTCGGGATTATGTGCAATTAGCACTCAACCAAGTATGCGTGCGAAATCGCAAATATCGTCATAATAGGTTGAAATATCAATTTTTAGGTGAGGTTAAGTTAGATTAGGATATGCTATTTTTCGGGCTAATTGATGGGATCAACAAACCCAGGTATGCATACGAGTATCGTGCATGGCTGGTTGGTGAATATGTTAAGGGCTGGTGGTGTATGTAATTCGGCCAATGACGGCATGGGCCGACCAAAGATGTCATTGGCCGGCCTTTTTGGCCAATGACAATTTAAGTTGTAATATTTCGTGTTGAGCCAACATTAACCGGCCAATGACATTAACGGCCATCCTGATTTGGCCAATGTCAAATAAGTTGTTTCATCAGTGACGAATGGGTGAAATAAGCATGTTTGGTCGTAATCTGGCAGCTAATCTCTAAGCCCATCATAAGTAACGACTTCAATTCTAGGGAAAAGTTGGTCTTATCGATATGCAAAGTCAGAAAAAAAAACCATTATAAATTTATTGTGAACTACCAAGACCACTTGACAAAATTTGTTATTTTAAAGTAATTGAAAAGCAAGACAGCAGAAGAGATAGCATACAACTTAAAAGGCATTTTTACTTTAATGCACACTCAAAAAAAAAACTACGGCCCTGTGACCCGGTTGCTCTGGACACTGGTGATTCCGGTGTTTATGCGCCGTAAGGCAGCTAGTACCGGACGCAGCGGTCGAAGTCCCCTGGAGCCCGCGCGGCCTCTGAGGCCGTAAGACCGGGTAGGAGCCGAACGTAAGTTACGGGTTTCAAGATCGGAACCAAGCGCTTCCACGGCCGTTGGCAGTGAGGTGAGATTCAGTTTTCGGAAAATGGCGTCACCATCAGATTAAAATTGAGATGGCTCCGTGTAAATTCGCAGAAAATTATAATATTTTACGTCAATGTTATTCAGTGCGTGAATTTAAAGTTGCCGCCAGCCTTGAACATATTCGGGAGCGATCGAGCCACCACTCAGCGTTGTTTATTGAGGTTAGAATCTAGTCTAAATTGCTTGGTCATTGTTGGTCATTGCTCATTACGTGTGTTCGTTTTTCGTTTAACTATGGAGGTTTTCGATATATTTTCTTGATTCTGTGTGATGCACGATTGATTCTAAAGTTCTGTGTGATGCACGATTGATTCTAAAGTTCTGTGTGATAACGCTTGTCAAATACTTTCGGAAATGCGACGAGAGTTAAGTGAAAATTGTCAGTTTCGGTAGTACCTACGCACTGAGCTCATATTCTCTCCTCCTGTAAGTTCGTTTGCAATTCACTTATTTTCCCCCTACTAAGGGAAAGAACTTAAATCAAAGAAAAGCAATCAATTACCTGCCACGCATCTCCCCACAGAGTAAATTACCGCCACACTAAAATACTGATAATGTAGGCACGAGAATGTCCGTTTATTGCAAACTGTATTCTGTCACTTTTGCTTTGTTCTGCCTGTGTAAGAGGATACAGTTTTTATTCCATTTCGATCTAATCTCTAACTCATAAATGTTTTCAACTGTGAGTAGTATTACAGTCTCTGACATCTCCCCTCTCTGTTACAAAAACAGCGGAAACTGTACCCTTAAAATGTAGAACCTATCCTGCGCAGATTATCTAATAGTGACAGCAAGCTCGATCGTTGTTGCTGTGAATAATCTCTCTGATTCTATATCCCAATTCTAGGGAGCTCAGTGTTACTGTAATAGTGGTAAAATTTTGTGTGAATCGCGCTTCAGTTTGCTGAAGAGAAGATCTATAATTTTTACAAGTGTGACAATTTTCGGTGATATATTTCTTTGCTTATATTTTCTGGAAATTGTATCCGGTAGTTATTGCGGAGAGTTATATTTTGAAGTTTTGTCAACTTTTACTACTGATTTTACATCTTGAAATATTCTCAACCTCATTTTCAAGATTCTGAAGCTCTTCTAGTCGTAAGGAGTAAAAATCTGTAAGTACCTAGACCTACGCCAGTGGTTTTCCTTCGTTAATCATTTAGGTGATTTCCTACTTTGCATTCGTATTTTTTATCGAGGGATGAACCAGGTTTTGTTTTTGACAAATGCTGAATTCTCATTGAGTGAAAGTAATTACATTTATTGAGAACGGGCTGCCAAGTGATAAAAATGATTTTTCAATTTAGCTGCAATGAGTTTTAGCAATTTATCATACCTTGGGCAGTCTGTTCTACATTTAAAATAGGTAGCAAGAATTTTTGATCTATCTACATGTGTTCCTTTATGTCTCGGTGGTTGGACTATTTCCATAGCGTTGTACCTACCCAGTCAATTGGATATATATGGCTGATCAAACTGATTGTGAAAATGCCTAAAACATATTTGCACCCTGGCGTACATACATACCTACCCGTACAAATGTTCTTATCATCCCAAAAGCAGAAGTAATGTTATTGTCAACCTGATATGGGCTAAAATGAGAGGAATTATCTAATTTTTTGTTTGTTTTATCCATCAAACATTGACAAGTATTCCGCAGACTTAATACGCTATAGTCAACTGCTTCAAATCTTTGAACTTTACTCATTTTTGTCCTAAAAATAAGTTCCAAGGTACCTATTTATTGTAAAGCTAAGAATCAGTTGAATACTTCTAAGCCAAAGTTCATTCTGCTATCTACAAATTAGAGTGCTTTATTTATTTCTAGGAAGGCTTGCAACATTAAAGTTAGGTTATTGAAAATTTCTCTTGATATCTCTACACGATGAATAAGCTAACATTCATATGCTGATTTTCTTTCTCAATACGCATCATCTCTTCTAATTTTCATCTCTTTTCTCAAATTGACTTGCTGAACTATCAGCCAAGGAGTTCAAATCTCTCTTGATATCTGAAACATGATCAACAAGCTAACGTTCATATGCTCTTTTTCTTTCTCAGTCAGTGAATTATCCATCACTTTCCTGAAACTAAATTGTTATGAACTATCAGCAAAGAAATATGGTTTTAAAAAGAAAGGAAGAAAAAGAAATCTTGTTCAAAAATTGACACAAAATAATTCATTCAAGGTTTAAAATTTTGCTGGAAAGTTTTTCTTTTCTATGTACTTTAAAGGTGAATTCTCAGCTGTAGTTCCGAAAAAATCCACCACGTCGCGGACAGCGGCGGCGCGCAGTGCTCCGGCCGTCCAGCCCGTAAGTAGCGCCGAGAGCGCAAGCTGCCTATGCCGCTCGAGGCCGCGACTTACCGTTTTCATGTCCGTAGCACTCCGCGTCGTCCCCGCTCTTAGCACCCCGGCCGTCAGGCGCGCAAGCGAACGGTAGTGCCATATAGCCCATGCAGTCCGTGCTCCAGGTCCGCTGCTTCTGGCCTCCACGGCCGGAGCTTTTTTTGAGTGAAGGCTCCAGGGATCTTGCACAGCGACAATGGACGAGAATTCGTCAACCAAGCTCTCCGACATTTGAAAGAAATGTTGCCCTCTATGAAGCTTGTTAACGGAAAGTTACGCCATGGCCAGGAGGTGTGGAGCTTGAGGAAGAAGCAACCGAAGCTACAAGCGAATCAACAGAGGCAGTAACTGGAGCAATCCCAGTAATGGAGACCGTACTCGAACCAGTCACAGAAGAAGAGCCTCGTTCAATTCAGCAATTAGATGAAAATGTCTAAGTCATTAAAGCCACGCGATCTGCTGTGAAAAAGAACCTAGAAATTCAAGCTGACCGAATGAAAAAAATTTCAACTGCTAAATTTACTCCTGTTCCTATTGGGAAGACAGTATCCGTCCCAGTGCCTGATGTCGATCGTGGAAAAACTTATTTTCGTGACATTTTAGCGGTGGTCATCGAAATCCAAGACAATTTTAATACGCTCGGTGCACCTCATGGAATTATGCGTGCTCTCTGTTCCTGCAATCAATTCACTCCATGGGAAGAAGACCTCGTCCCGATTTCCGACATTCTTCATAAAGAGAAGAGTCTCCGTCAAATTGTAACCAGCAGCTCAGTTACGGGAGGTCAAGGATTCCAGAGATGTAACTGCCGACAGAAATGTACAACGAAGACGTGTTCGTGCCGCGCTCAGAGAGACCTTCGTATCTCCAGGTGCCACAACAGCGAATCTTGCACCAACAAGTAAAATAAGACGTTACAAACTTTATTTTTCGCTTTTCCCGAACACTTTGCCCAAACGTGGTTGGCCGACGTCGATTTTAACGAGACTGGCTGGCCATTGTTGTCAATAGCCACGCGTTTCGGCCAAGGATATGATTGGCCGGTCAATAACGTCATCGCCCGGCCGAATTGGACAAAGTCGTCATTGGCCGGTTACCGGTATTAGCCTTAACAAATACATTTTTTAGGTGCTTTAGAAATACATGGTTCATTGGCACCTTAGAAAATAGGGATCAATAGTAGTACAAAAACTTAAAGAAAAGACAAGAGCAGAATAAATTAAAACTGGAGATTAGTTGTTTAAAAAAAGGAGGGATTTGATGGAAAATTTTTGAAAGCATGGCGTTAAGATCGCTTTGAGACTTTACTATCAACTGGGCCACTACTGATGTCTGGCGATCAGCAGGGAGAGGAGCTCCCCAAGAAGTATACCTATGCCTACATCCACTCCCTTATTAATGCTAGTAAACGTTGGTAGACAAACTTGTCAGAGTAAGACTAATTTGATACAAGGTGTTCCAAAAGTCCTGCTCCCCTCCTCTAACATTTGAAGAGAGGAGGGGGTGGAGGACTAGAATGAGGAAAAATTGACATTCAAGTCCAGTCGGTCATTTTACCCTTGCTATTGGCCGCCATTTTGAAAATTAGCGGTTTGGAGAATGACATGCATGAAATTTGGCATTAATATGCATAAATATGTTAAGAACAAAAATCAATCGAGGCCCAAGTTAAGTCGGTCATTTTTACCCAGGCTAATGGTCGCCATTTTGGAAATTAACAGCACAGTCCTGCTTCTCCGCGGTTTGTCAGATATGCGAGGCTGTTTTGCAGCTAGACGCGTGAATTTAGGCAGGAATATCCATAAGTGTGTTGAAAATAGAAATTCATCGCGACTCAAGTTTGGTCAGTCATTTTACCGTCGAACTTGGCCGCCATTTGGAAAAAAGCGATGTGCCCCGTTTTTTCGAGGTTTGTCAAATTTTCGTGAGTGTTTTGCAACTTTATGCATGAAACTTGGAATGAACACGTGTAAATATGTGAGGAATCCAAAAGTCCTGAGATTTAAATGCAGTTAGCTTTACCTCGGAATGGCCGCTATCTTGAGAATGAGCAGGCAATCTCTGTTTCTCCGAGGTATCTCGGACTTTCGTTGTTTTGTAGCAGCCAGGTGTATGAAATTTGGCAGGAATACCCTTGAATATAATTGAAAATAAGAAATATCCAGACAAGCTTAAGGGGATTAACAGGTGAATTTTTACTTCAGAGAAAATTGGAACAAACAAGAAAATTTCATCAATTTACTTAATGTATCTATTTATTTTTCTAAAAAAAGTCACCAAAGAGAAGTCTTGATATTGGAAGATACATATGTACTGTCTATTTTGCGCTGTGGTTTAATATACGTTTTCTAAATTAACAGTTTTTGAGGTCAAGCTTACAGTATACATTAAACATATTATTATTGTAAACATTAAGGGCTTGTTTACTCGTTGGAGGTATAATTTCGGGATCTTCATCCTCGTTTTCGTCTTCATTTTCTTTGTCATGGTCTTGGTTTTTGATGTTCGGGATGATTTCATCATTATTATGCTCAGCAGAAGTAGGAATGTCTTTTTTTTTACGATAGTAACCTTTTAGGCATTTTATAACGCCTTGGTCCATCGGCTGTAGCACGCTGGTGGTATTCGGGGGCAAGAAAACCAATTTGATATTGTTTAAAGTCATTTTACAATGAGCCGTGCAATTGTCAACCATTAAAATAATTTGCAGGCGTCCGGTACAAAGAGGGTCGCTGCGTTGCCACATCCGTTAAGTTGAGGGGAAAATACATGTATTTAGTATGGGAACGTCGCAGAACCGGTGGAGACATCCGTTACAGAGAGTTTTCCGTTACAGAGAGTGCCGCTCTAGAGAGAGAGTACTGAAATTTGAATTTAAAAAAAAGACTGGGAAATTCCTGAGATTGAAAAGTATTGTAAGGTGGCTGTATCGCGCTGCGCTTCAGGACATTTTCTAATGTTTCTTAAAACACTAATTTAGCACCTTTTAAAATCGAAGTTAAAGTAAACAAGGGACACATAGCGTAGGAATTTTGGAACTCATTTGGTGCCTACCTAACGGTCTTTTAAAAAAAGAAACCATGAAATATTTTACATTTTGTGAAAATCAACAAATGATACAATGTAAAAAAAGAAAAAAAAATTCAAATTATTTTTTCGAGCAGATTCCACTTCAGAACATAAGAATATTATAATAGTAATGAGTACCTACAATGGTCTTTTGTTCGTAGGATTATTTAAGTTCCTCTGAGAGAAAAGAACAAAATAGTCACAAGATCTTTTATCTTGAAATTGTACGATTGAATGGAGGAATTTGCATAGAATCAGGATGACTGTATAAGACTTTGCAAAATGGCTTCTCGTGTTTCGTTTTACTGTTAGAAAGCTGAGGAATATTCTGATTTGAAGTTTTGTGAGTACCTCCTTCTCAGGTCAGTGGACAGTTGCGGAAAGCTTTGATATGATTTGTTTCCTAATTTTCTGTGGCGAAAATAAAACATGAGAGCAAATTAGGCAAGTTGAAAGGTAGTTGAGCTGATTCTGGTTGAATTGCTCAAATACAAAATGCTCAAAATAAATTTTTAAAAAATGTAAAAATAAAAAAAATAGGAATAAAGACAAATATCTGCAATAAAATTGTGTAAACTTCGATGGGTAAAGATTATTCGATGGGTAATAGAAGCAATGTGCCGAAAAAGTGGTGTGATAGTTTCAAATACATAAGTTTCTGGCTGATTTTGGCGGCAGCAGGTGAGGTGAGGTTGCTTTAGCCAAAGGTATGGTTGATTCAACCACAGTTCTGGCTGGTGCAACTACTTCGGTTTGCGCCAAAAATATAGTTGAAATTTTCATACTTTCTGTTTCGCGCACTCAAAACAATATTTTCCTTCTTCAAAATGAATGTAAAACTGCGTAGCAAACTCATACATCTTGGGTTAATTTAAAAAAGAGAATTGTTTTAGAAAGATTTTAGAATTCATTTTGGATCACACTGTCCATCACATCTGCAAAGAGGAATGCACTGCAAATTAAACTTCGCATATTTGCAGTTGTTTCATCATTATATTTTACAATAATTTGGCCCTTTGTACGAGGAAAATTACCACCGGATAATGAAATATGTTACTTACTCTATTTGCTATTTCTGCGTTACATGTTTTATATGCATGGACACATTCATGTATCCTTCAGTCAAATTTCATTCTTCTGGTGGTAACTTTGCCCCTAAAATCTGAGAACCACACAGAGATGGGGTCCGTCACCTGGAGTTGGGTAAATGGTCCGCTATTTCCAAAATTGCAGTTAATAACATAGGTAAAGGGCCGGCGGAACTAGGGTCTCGACGTTTTTGTATTTCCAACTTTATTCTGGGTGTACCTGCCAAATTCACGCGTCTAGCTTTAAAACAGCCACGAAAATCCGACAAACCTCGACGGAACAGGGCAGATCGCTTTTTTCCAAGATGGCGGCCAAGTTCGGCGGTAAAATGGCCGACCAAACTTTGGTATTGATGAATTTCTATTTCCAACACACTTATGGATATTCCTGCCAAAATGCACTCGTCTAGCTGCAAAACAGCTGCGCATATCTGGGGAATAGAGTACCTTCATAGACAGAGTATGACCATTTCTGTGCCGGTTTTTCATTGGTCGCGTGAAAATAGGCTGCCACGATGTTATTACGGCCGAAAATAAACAAACAAGATGCCTGTTATCAGCAAGCAAGTTTGAGGTTATGCACATCTTACATCCTCCTGTGATAAAGGCGAAAGGCGTTTAACAGGGTTTTCATGTGTTTTTTACGTGTTATTCGTAGATATGCTAATTTAAATTGTTACTGCCGTGTAATTTATGTCAAATTGTAGCTTCTCATCGATGTTACGGTGAGCCGCCATCTTGTTTGTTTATTTACGGCCTTAAGAGCATCATGAAGCCTAAAAACTCGTTAACCAATTAAAAAGCGGCACAGCTTTCCTGTAGTAAAAAGATACGAATGGTCATACTCTTGTCTATAACGGTGCTCTACAAAGACATTGAATAGAGTAGACCGTGCGCTGTGAAATGGAGCGGAGGCAACTTCTCTTTCATTCGCATGGCGCACCGACCGATGACTGCGGGACGCCGAAACGGCACCGGTGAGGTAAGTGAGCCCCAGCCGTCCCCAGCTCGCGGTAAACGAACAGTGCGCTAGTACGAGGTTGGTACGGTTCGGCTCCGAAATCTTTAATTATTAATTGATTAGTGCGAATATTTTCGGCTGATGTGTACTTTAATTATAATCAAATGTTTCTGTGTGAAGATAAGTTTTAGTTTTTATGAGTAACCACCACACAACTCTCAATTTATGGTATGCTTACACATGAGCAAATTCTTGATGAACCGGGCAAGAGACAAGAATGATTATGTCCTGATGATAATTTTTAGACTTTGACCACATTTAGCCTTAAGAAACTACTATATTTGGTTCATTTGTTTTATTACCTATCTACACAGGAAACTAATACACGACACAACAACCGATCATGAACTAATGGCACATTTTGTTCTTCCTAAAATGAGCCAAAAATAGCAGTTTTTCATTGAAAATTGTAGTCCACTTAGTGTCTTCAATTTCAAAATAGTGTTGTTTCCGTTTGTGATATTTATTTGTAATAAACGTAATATTAAGTAAATGCCCTCAGCATTTTGCTGAAAACGTAGCATAAGTGCTGTGTTCTTTTAATTTTATAGAGGAAAGTAAGGACATGATAAAAACTCATTTCATAGAATCCACTGCACTGCAATGTGTAGAAAAATTGAGGCACTGGGTGCAAGAATGACACTTCTTGGTTGCGGTGGTTCAAAATCTCTACTATTATTTCATCAGTGAAAGAAATTCATGGATTTCGTTGAAATTTCTACTCGCTATACAGGTACTCTAATTTCTACTGAGTTATTTTTCATGATTCAGCAATTTTCTGTGAAAAAAATCCTTGAAATTCACCATTAGAAACTACTCTACTAAACAAATGTAGGCGACATTAGATTCTGGAACATCGAAAAAAAGAGGTGCGTGCCCTTCTCGAGCGCAGCGACTTGATCACAGAGCCGCCTAAAAATGCAAAGGAATTAAGAGCAATTACTTACCCAAACTTTTTGAAAATATACAGTATCCACGATCGCCAGTTATAAACAAGTGACTGAAGTATTGATTTTGAAATTTTTGAGCAGATTAAATAACATTAAGTTGCGACTCGCAAATTAGTTGGATAATAATGCTTGAACATTATCTTTTTCAGTGGAATAATCTGAAATCTCGTTACTTTGAAACTGCCTAAATCGTTGCCCCTGTTTCTCAGCTTTTCATCAAATCTTTCTCTTAGATCAAGATGGACAATAGCTATAAGTAACTCTCTCGTAACTTTTATTTGCCTTTTTATGTACAATAAATAACACTATTCCTCGTTTTTACCCTTGATTTACCTATATGATTGACCTCATTTTAAATCCTTTTTGTAACTTTTACAAAATTACTTCTTATCCACGCCGTCATCTTTACAAGCTGCTCGCATTATAAAAACATCCGTCTATTTTCAATGGGCCTGTTGCAAACTTTTGCTAGAGCAAATATAAGAGTTGTTTCCTACAGATGATGCCTCAAAAATCACGATGGGCGCATTGGCAAAGTCTGAAATGCACTCATAACTTCACAATCTGCGTAAGAAATGTGTGTTTTTTTGAGCTTCCCGCTTCAAAAACGATACTACGGCACAGGTGAACATTTTGTTAGAGGAGTCGTTCCATCGTCGGCAATGTTCATCATGGCCGACGCTTCCGCAGTTCCGCGCGTAATTCGAGGTGAGTTCAGGGTCAATCAAGGCGAGCGAGGAAAATATGAACGTAAACACGCCGATTGTTATCTGGTCTAATGCTGTTCAGGTGTTATCTCGTCTCATCATACGTGTTTTGGCGAACTGGCGTCGGCCATGATGAATATTGCCGACGATGGAACGCCTCCTCTAACAAAATGTTCACCTGTGCCGTAGTATCGTTTTTGAAGCGGGAAGCTCAAAAAACCGCAAATTTCTTACGCAGATTGTGAAGTTATGAGTGCATTTCAGACTTTGCCAATGCGCTCATCGTGATTTTTGAGGCATTATCTATATAAGAAACAAATCTTAGTTTTGATATAGCAAAAGTTTGCAACAGGCCCATTATGAAGCGTTTTTTCCGGTCAAGAATGACTGTAGAGAAACGAAAATTGTTCAGAGTAATAGTAAATTTCATGCTATTAACATGTGGTCCTTGTAAATTTTGCCGAAAAATGAAGTGGAAACGAGTAATTCGCGAAAATCCGAGCGCGCAACTAATTTTTCCAAGTACGCGCAACGCCGGCTCAGGCTGCGGGGGGCTCAGTCGCGAGCTCCCACCCCGCCCGCCCATTACGGAGTCCCGCCGAAGTTGCCTCGCTCAGCTGACACGGCGGAGATAGGGAGTGCACGGTCTACTCTATTCAATGTCTGTGGTACTCTACTGAGGAATACCGCGAAGCAGCAGGACTGGGCTGTTAATTTCCAAAATGGCCGCCAATAGCAAGGGTAAAATGGCCGACTGGGCTTTAGTGTTAATTTTTCTTCATTCTAGACACACTCAAGCATATTCCTGCTAAATTTCATGTTAGTAAGTTAGAATGCCTGAAAAATGAGATAACAGTGCAAATCAGATTATGGCGGCCATTTTCCAAAATGGCGGCCAATATACGGGGAAACATGGGAGATCCAGCTTGAGTCCCGATGGATTTTCGTTCTAGGTACGGTCAACTACATGTTTACCAAGTTTTATGCTGGTAGGTATAGCCTAGTTTGAACTATTTTGACCCTAAGCGACCTCACTATTATAGATAGGTATAGTAAAGAGCAGTTTTTACCATTTTCACGAAATGAGGGTCATACCGTTTGTCCGATGTTTTGGGAAATTTGTGTACCGATCCTCTCCGATCCTGTATGTGACATGAGTTGATTCTAAACCAAGACAGGAATTGTAGTCCCAACTGCAATGTATGGCCCAATTCATCAATTCGAAGATGTAGAATCGGGGCAAAGTAGAAACCAGATTTTGCCTATATTTTGCATTTAGTTTGGACGGATGAACTAGAAATTGAAGTTCCTTATTACAAAATGTAATTAAATTGAACCACTGAAAAAGAGGATAAAAAACCTCTTCGTTTATTTAAAAGAGCCGTCATTGAGATCAACAAATAGTAATTTTCATGAGCTCATAGATTACGTAATCATTGCTTTTCCAATGACATTTTCTGATTAATTAAATAATCCAACAGAATTCATTCTCAGAATATTCTCTGCTGTACGGATTAGCATTACTTACTTACAATGATCGACGTATCCACAAAAGTTTCCTCTCGATCCAGAAGAGAGTGCAAAAACAGAATATAAGAATATAGTTAAGCTACTGATAAAAATTCAAAAGCCGTAAGAAAGTCTAGATCATACCGTCTTTATGAAGCATGCGTTGAGTTGCTAGTATAATATAGAATAAGGGTTGAATGTGTGTTTCACAATTCAAATTGAGAGATCTTGTTGAAAACCTGTGTATGGATCCCATCCATCACCCTATGATCTGCCGTATTTTATTTTTTTATTATTTATATTATTTTTTTTTCGTTTTCAAGATACAATATTTTTAGTTCTTTTCCTCTTGGTTATTCTTTTTCTGGCCAAACTCACACAAGATCTTCTAGCCGTGTTATGCATTACCCTCATGGTGGGCCCAACTGCTTCTTTAGGGTGTCTACCAGTTGTGAAAAACCAAAATTGGGGACTTTCGGGGACTTTTAGGGGAGCTTTTTCAAGAAAATCGGGGACTTTTTTTCCTGAAATAGTAAGAGAAAGGGAGCTGGTTACAGCGTTAAAAGGATTATTTTATACGACAAATTTCACAAGTCATGTAAAAGGATTATTTTATGCGACAAATTTCACAAGTCATGTTGAAGCAACTGAAATGGATTTTTGGCGGCGATCTGCCGGCATTTCGAGACGGGACCGTGTCCGTAATGAGAGAATTCGCCAGGTGATGAAGGTTGAGAAAGATATCGTGCACGACGTCATGTCCAGGCAGTTATGCTGGTATGGACATGTGCAAAGAATGTCGGAGGAGAGGTTGCCCAAACAAGTTTTGGATTGGGTACCACCTGGGAAGAGGCGACGGGGACGTCCCGTAAAGGGTTGGCGGCAGGGCGTTGACGAAGAGATGTTGCGGTGTCAGTTGCCCGATAACCTCTGGGAAGACAGGCATATGTGGCGTTTGGGTGTCGCAGAACGCCAGAGTGCGTTATAAAGCGTATATATATATATATATATGTGTGTGTGTGTGTGTGTGTGTGTGTGTGTGAGGGTGTGTGTGTGTGTGTGTTGAAGCAATGAAAACATACAAAAAACCAAGCAACACTTCAGTTTTTTCTTATTCCTGGATATTCCGCGCCGCCGGAAAAATTTAGCGGGAAAATTTGAAAATGCCGGTGTTTAGGACGATTTTTGTCTTTTTGGGGACCTGAACAAGAAAATTGGGGACTTTCGAGGATATCGGGGGCATGACACCCTTCCAAAATCGGGGATAATCGGGGACATTGGGGACTTTTGGGGATCGGAAGACACCCAGCTCTTGTGAGATATACAAAACCATTATGAGGTCGGCATAAATCGGTTACAAATTGGTACCTTTAAGCAGGTTTCTCACCTCCAAAAGACAATAAAAATGATTTAATCCCATCGCAACATGATCTGCTGAGGTCCACGCAAACCATAGAGAAAAAAAGGAGATGTTTGCATCTTGAGGTTTGTTTACCCTGTGACGTAGGTTGTTGCAACCTGGCCAGCAAAATCCAGGATTCGAAGTATGAAAAACGGAGCGTAATGTCCGATTTTTTGCCTTAAATCAACTCATGATATAATTACAAGTACTTTTTAAGGAATGACTTTTTTCCATAAATTACACCATTTCCAAGAAAATCGATGATAAAAATCGTCGTACCGACCTACGTCATCAAAAAAAGTCCAAGATGCCCGAAATGGAAACACCTCCTTTTTTTTTCTCTATGCACGCAACATGGCGGCACTGCCTTTTGTCAGTTGCGTAACTGACACAGCGTAACCGACACTTCAAAATGTGAAATAAAAGATGACACAAAAGATAAAACTTGGCAATTTTGGAGATATGAGGTGGAATTGATCGCGCCTTAAGTATAAGTTCTCCAAACTGTGGAGACTTCTTATTAGTTTCATTACATTACATTGAGGATTTTGTGTATTGAGGAATTAGAGCTACACACCTAAAAATCACTGGTTTTCATAAAAATTAAAGTTATCATTGTACAGCGAGCCAACTTATGAGTAATGGTTTAGTCAAGAGGACCTCAGCAAACCATTTTATGACAGTTTTGAAACTCCTGGCTCCATCTGGCGAGATAAACACTCACTTATTACAACTGCCATGATATATTGCCAAAGATGGCGACACTTCTTTTAAAAGGCTCTTCTTGCTTCAAAATAAGCACTTCAGTTAAAATGGCAATTTTCTTGAACATTAGAGTCTCTTCATGGCAAATATTGCCAAAGAATCCATGATCAGAACTGATTTATTACTTACTGCAAATTGCTCTTTTGCCTTAAAATCAAGGTTGGCGACGCTAACCAACCAGACATTTTCGGCCGTCAAAGTCCATTAAATATAATCATAATTCATCATGTTTTTCGCATGCATGAGTACAGGGACATCAGTTCTATTGATTTATCAACTTGGGTTTCAATCGTTTTGCCCTAGGGATGCTCGATTATTTCAATAATCAATATTCGATACTTGAAATATCGTCACCAAGATAATCGCATCACAATCAAATGTTGGTGAAAGTATTTGAATATACAATTAATATACGCAAAGGTAAAACTGCGATTATCTACTACTTTCCCTCCTACAATTCGAAATTAAGTACGAGGTTAGAAAATTCTCCTCTAGACCAGTAGACCATTCAGTACAGACCTACATGCCCTGGAGTCGAAGTTACCACCAGTATGGTTCGAAAAAAGTTCATCGTATGGAAATACTTTTCCAAACATGCGAAAAATAGAACCTGTAGAATCTATAAATAGAATCTGTACAAGCTTTGTTCCACCACCCTGTTGTATTTGCGGAGCACCGTTACAAAAAAATCAAAAATCGGAACGATTTGAATATTCGCTTCAAAGTATTCAAAATCGCAAGATTCAATTTCTCAAATCATTGCAATCAAATAATCGCATTCAAATTCAATATTCGTCCATCCCTATTTGGCCTTAAGTCGTTTGAAACCCATTCCTTTTATCATGAAATCACCCATGTATAAGTAAACTGTCCTTCTTCACTGCATGCTGAATCCGTGTCACAGAATATATAGGCTTCACCAACGGAAGGCTCACTCCCAGCGTATCTCGGTCAAAGAAGAAGAACACACCTAGAAAGCATTGTTTGTATTTTGCCTTTAGTCCGAGGCTCGGACGACCTCGAGTCGGTTTGATTGGCGAAACGCACTTCTTCCTACCCCCATAATCTACCTGAACACATTCACGCGGCAATGATGCAGAGACGCTGGAAAGTACAAAACGCGATACATTGGAGTAAACGGGAGTGAGCCTTCAGTTGGTGTAGCCTATATATTCTCTGTCCGTGTCCCACTATATGCATCAAGCGCAATGAGAGTGCTCATAGAAACGTAACTCTAATCGGCAACGCATTCTTATTAAAACAAAAGGTGTCTTAGGTAATCCTTAAAATGAGAGAAGTTTATATTACCTGATATGGAGACGGTGAGACAGATTCAGGTTGGTAGATTCAGGACTTTTGATGAAAATGGGTATTGATGCGAATAGAGAAAAGATAAGAGATTAAGCAAGACGACAGTTTGAAACTTTGAGTACAGTGGTAGGAGGAAGGAAGAAAGTAGGTCCAGATAACACCGATTTTAAAGCAAAAAGGCTGTTGATGAATGAATAGAGCTGACCTTTTAGACCAGAGACCGATACTTTCCGCGGGCACTGCTCAATGATGCTGCTCACAATTATGTATGGCATTGATTTTAGTTGGTCAGTCTTGAACAATTACCAAAGAGAAAATTCTATGAAAATTTTGTTTGGGATGGGATCAATTGTCACAAATTCACAATATTTACTTTTTGGCATAGAATAACATAGAGTACAATAGAGTCGCAAAGTACTGGATCGCCGATGAAGTCACTTTTCGAGGCTGTTTTGTCCAGTTCTCCGGAGACTAGTGTGCGGCGACTAGCGATGACGCATACGCAGAGACTCGCGCTCAGCGCTCCCCACTCCCGACAGTCCCGACTCGGCTCCGTTCGTCGTCGGCTAGACACACACTGAACCTAGAGTCCCTTTATACCCAGAGTTAAGACAACTCACTTTTGGTTGAGCTGAAAGTGGCCTAAAAAAAAATCCAATTCTGATTGGTTCTCGCTCATGGAGGCCGAAACGAGTGCACCAAGATGGCGGTACCTCGAATGTGAACAAGAATAATGAAAATATTACCTAATTGTGGTTTATCAAGAGTAAATTGTTATTTCCATCGGTCTAAAATGAAAATAGATTAAGAAATTATTCACAAACCAATCTAATTTTCGTTTTAATTGATCAATTTGTTGATGTTGTTGTTTTTGTGTGACAGACATCGCAGAATTCCTGATCCTTATCCCTCAATATCGTTCGTTTTGGTGCACTCGTTTCGGCCTCCATGGCCAGCCAAGGCCGGCTGCCAGTCAGCTGATAATCGAGTTGTCTTAACTCTGGGTATAAAGGGACTCTAGGTTCAGTGTGTGTCTAGCCGACGACGAACGGAGCCGAGTCGGGACTGTCGGGAGTGGGGAGCGCTGAGCGCGAGTCTCTGCGTATGCGTCATCGCTAGTCGCCGCACACTAGTCTCCGGAGAACTGGACAAAACAGCCTCGAAAAGTGACTTCATCGGCGATCCAGTACTTTGCGACTCTATTGTACTCTATGCTCCATGAGGGGTGTTGTCTTGACTCTCAGTATAAAGGGACTCTACTACTCTAGTCAATTGTTCATTTTGGAGGTTACGTTTGTTTGTTGGGGCACATTTCGACTTTCGAGATATCGAACCACCAATATCGCTCCGTGACGTTACCACTAACATCGTCTATTCCGTATCTGCTCGACTCTACTCAGCTCGGCCGCATAGAGAAAAAAAAGGAGGTGTTTGCATTTCGGGCATCTTGGAATTTTTTGATGACTTGATGACGTAGGTGGGTACAGTGTGAAGGGGACGTCCCTGTACCCAGCTGTACCCACCTACGTCATCAAGTCATCAAAATATTCCAAGATGCCCGAAATGCAAACACCTCCTTTTTTTTCTCTATGGCTCGGCCGGCCCCCATGCTGTTTAAGTGATTACTTTTCATCTGCTTTTCATCTCTGATTTTCAAAGCGTTTGCAAGAGTCATGGAACTTCCAGAAGATAGAAGTAAGTATCGCATGTTCACTACTCATTTGATTCTTACTAGATTTAGGGTTGCCATATCCAAAAACTACTAAAGATGACAGGTTGAGCCAGCAACGAGGACAGGAAGAGGATCCTTCGGATATCCCACAATCGTGAGGCGTCTTGTCCAAAGTCAACTGAATACAGATTGTTGTTAACATCCCTATTAATAAATAATATAAAAAAGAAGCGGTCAAAACGAGAACATTTACTTGTCCAAGAAAGCATATTCTGTAAAAACGAAGTGGATATCCTAACGTCACTATGTCGGCTTCAAATTTTCGCACCTTTTTCTCTGTTGTAATTTGAGGTGAAGATTCCACATTATTAATTAAAACATATAACCAATTATATGTCTTCTTGATCCAGCATTCAAAAATAGAGATGCATCTGTAGGTAGGCTGGTTTTTCCTTGGTGACATCTTTACTATCAGTCAACTTTTTTCAGATCAAAAAATGATTTTGAGAGGGAAGGAATCCTTGAAATTCTGGAAGATTTTAAACATTACTTCACTGTTGTAATCTGAAATCCATTCCTGAATATCAATCTGTAAAAAGTTAAGTGCTCATGACTGGCAGAGGAGCAGAGAGCGTGCACTATTGAGTTTCTACACTTACCTCAATTTTTAAATGGAAGACCAAGAAGGCACTAGGTCAATCTTATTTTTTAATATTGGTACTCAGATCGGACGTTGAAGAACGACCCTGCTTGTTACCGAGTTCCATGAAAGAGCAAAAGCAAGAGCGACTGTAGCGCCATGGCGTCTTTACAGTGAGGTAGTCAAATAGTGAATCTGAACCTATGAAGATCTACAAATCGTAAACAAAAAGACCCTTGTAAAATCCTCAGGAACCGAGACTTTTCCGTGTGCTTTTGGTACTTCCCTGGACAGGGTGCATAAACGAGGACAATCTTGATCAATCATAACAACCCCTGATGGCACTCACTGGTTGTTTTAATTTGCACTCATCAAATGTGTTTTGGTTCTTTTGGAAATCAACTGCAAAATGCTGTTCACTGTCACTATTTCTGTGCTTTATTACTGTTTGGCTGTGCATTCATTTGGCCATTTATGGGTGATTCCCTAATCCTAGTAAGTTGAAGAGGGCTATAGAACTTAGTCACTCCAGAAGCTCATATTACTGGAACATTTTTTTTTTTTTTTTTTGCAGAATGGAAGAGGAGAAAGGAGAAAGCTTCAACCTCTGGCAATTTACCAAACTTATACAACGCCTGCAAAGAGTTAGGTGAGGTTTATCAACGAGAAGAAAGATTCGAAGAGGCTCTCCAAGAATATCGAGTAAGTAACTTACCATCACCACATCAATCATAAAACTTAAAGAACATTTATTTTTAAAAGGTTTTTCAATATATTACTCATTCTTTTTTTTGCCTCAGCAGAAAAATATCCCAAATACTCCTGCTGGAATGGAAAATAACTAGAACTGACGTGAGAGTTGGTACCTACTTGTTTCTTTTCCATTTGCTAGTGAGTTACAGTCATCCGTGGAGGATTAACTGCAGGCATTGCCGCCATTGTGTGCAGAAACGTAAATTGGTGTACTGCTTGTGACAATCTTAAGTGAACAACTGCCAGCTTATCCGGTAACAGTTGTACTGGAATTTTTCAGAGTTCAAAATTATTGTTTAGGTTGCATTAGAATCATGCTATGTCGTAAAATCAGCAATTCATTATTTTGTTACAATTTCAGGGTCAAACTTGCATCAAAATGTTTGTTCATTTCTTTGAAAATCATTAAATATTTTGAAAATTTGTTGCTCAACGGACTTTAAAACCTTTCATTTTTTTTTTCTCATATTCTAGCTTATCAACTTAGCCCAGAAATGGCTATTTAGATTTTTCAAATTTTTTCCACGCCTGCAATGCTAATCCAAAGTGGCTACTTTCAGGAAAAACAGCTTTTGCGGTATTTGGAATTACTCCAAAATGTTATGTCGGATTTAGGTCTGGTATAAGCAGAATCAAAGGTATTGATACAAGCTTTTCATAAAGTAAAACACAAATATTGTATTAATCATCTGATATTAGGTTATTGGGTCTTGAAATTGCTGCTGTTACAGGTGAAAATTTCTGATTTCAAGCTTTCATGTCTCATAGCTGAGACATGCCGAGGCTCTGAAATTTCGTGTGGTAGTAGTCTTATAATATGTCAGTCAAAAGTCAGAAAATTGATCACTATCTGTGCATTTTCTGCCCACGGCAGAACGTCAAAGTTGATACATCCTTCAGCTGGGGCAATGTCCAAGGTGTAATTTCTCAACTGGCAGGGCACGAAAATTCCTGGAAAAAGTACCAAAGTCAGCTCTAATGGTGAGTGTATTGTGGTATAAGTTTTTTATACAGGGTGTCCCAAAAGTATGTACCCCCCTCGTAACTTTTGAACGGTTATAGATAGAAAAACGAAACTTTGGGAATGTTTCTGTCTCTAAGGGGACCATCTTTTAGGGGGGTCAAAACTTTCGTTCTCCCCTCAGGGGGAGCCGCGGGGGTCCCCAACTTTTTTCTTCAAATGGGAATCCCTATCTTGTGATACATCATTAGAGAGAACATAAAAAACTAAGAATTTTGGCGCAAATCGCAAATCAATATCTTAATTTTTGACCAAGTTATAATAGGTCAAAGGTCAAATTTGACCTATTTTCAAAACATCCAAATTGTAAGCACTTTTAAGTAAAAATCTCAGAAATTACTTTAAACTAATTTTAAGGGGGGTTTCAGACCCCCAAATTTACGTCATTTTAAAGGTCATACGATTTTCTCGCGAAATGAGCCAGTTCCACCTTACTTTTTCTCAACATTATCTTAGTAAGTTCAAAATTAGTTCCACATTGCGTTTTCAAGTCCCCAAATTTCAGGAAAAGTTCAAAAAACGAAATTTAAGGTGATTCAATTCAACCATTTAAACATTTTTTTAAAAAACTTTTCCCGAAATTTGGGGACTTGAAAACGCAATGTTGAACTAATTTTGAACTTACTAAGATAATGTTGAGGAAAAGAAAGGGAGAATTGGCTCATTTCGCGAGAAAGTCGTATGACCTTTAAAATGACGTCTTTGGGGGTCTGAAACCCCCCTCAAAATTAGTTTCAAGTAATTTCTGTGATTATTACTTTGAAGTGCTTACAATTTGGTAAATTTCCCCGTTTTTTTTATTGTTTACAATAGTTTGAACCGGACCTATGATTTTTTGAAAATAGGTCAAGTTTGACCTTTGACCTATTTTAACTTGGTCAAAAATTAAGTTATTGATTTGCGATTTGCGCCAAAATTCTTAGTCTTTTATGTTCTTTCTAATGATGCATCTCAAGATAGGGGTTACCGTTGGAAAAAAAAAGTTGGGGGCCCCCGCGCCTCCCCCTCAGGGGGGGACGAAAGTTTTGACCCCCCTAGAAGATGGTCCCCTTTAAGATAGAAACATTTCCAAAGTTTCGTTTTTCTATCTCTAA
This sequence comes from Bemisia tabaci, assembly GCF_918797505.1. NCBI lineage: Eukaryota > Metazoa > Arthropoda > Insecta > Hemiptera > Aleyrodidae > Bemisia > Bemisia tabaci. The sequence goes on along the minus strand of NC_092793.1, from coordinate 92,205,110 downwards.
CTGGTCAAAAGTTACGAGGGGGGGGGGGGGGGGTACGGAATTTTGAGACAGCCTTTATTATTTTGTATTCCTAGCTTGTACCAATACCTTTGATTCTGTTTTCACTTGTCCTGAATCCGACATACCATTTTGGAGTACTTTCAAATATTGCAAAGGTTTTTTTTTTTTTTTATCTGGAAATAACCACTTTGGATTAGCAGTGTAGGCGTGGTAAGAATATAAAAAATCCAAAAATGCCATTTTTGTGCTCAGTTGGTACACAAGAATATGAGAGAAAAATATGAAAAGTTTTTAAGGTGGACGAGCAACCACCTCTGGATGATTCTTATCCAATGGCATCAAGAAATTAATTTTGAATTTTAGGAAGATTAGGTCCCTTTTCACAGATCCAGACACAAATGAAAAGTCTGGCTATATGTTTGCTGAAGATAAATGGATGGGACCTAATACTGATCCTTCCGGTTATTATTTGCTAGCGGAAAGCCCGTGACTGAAGTCACGGGTCTAGGTGCTTCACCAAAAATTTAGTTATGGGGAGCCACTATTCGACCACATGGGAGCTTATTTTGCCTGAGTGAGCGTGCCATTTCACGACGATACCGCTATTCGACCACGCGGAAGCTCCTGTTGCCTACACTGAAATTGAGGGCAAAATGAAATGACGTTATTTTATCTTCTCCAGTTTGGTGAAATGCTATTTTTTAAAAACGTTCCAAGTAATCGTGCAATTTCACGATGAAACAGCTATTCCACTATTTACACGTTCTTATTTTATTTCAATCTCCCTCTCACTGCTTTCTTCTTTTTTACTTTTCATTTCTTCTGTCTGTTTGCTTCTCCTACTTTCATTATCTTCTTCTTCTCTCTAAATTTATTCTAGCTTATTTTCTTTCACTCTTCTTGTTCTGCACCATTCGTTGTTCTCCTTTTTCTTCATGCGCATCATTAGCATCAGCATCATAATCATCATCCTCATCTCTCTTTTAGTGTTCATGTGCTCGGACGGGAAGTAAAAAAAATAAAAACAGCTTAATGAATAACAGTTAAGAGGAGCAACTACTTTACTGACAAACGCGGTCCCGACATGACATAAAAACAAATTAGCAGACAGAGAACGTCTATTGCACGGACGATGATAGGTACCACCCTTCGACCACGTGAGAGCTTGTGTTGCCTACACTAATCATTGAAGGCAAACTGTCATTTCACGACGACAATACCGCCATTCAACCACGTAGAAACTCGTGTTGCCTACCTTGAAATTTAAGGTGAACTGAAATGGCGTTACTGTTATCTTTTCCTGTTTGGTAAACACTTTTTTTTCTTTTTTGTTTTTAATTGGAGAGATCGGCAATCCACTTGATAAGTGTTCAGCACAATTTATGGTGAGAGGGTAAGAGCGTGAAGGGGGGTCTTGATCCGGTAGACAAAAAAAATGTAACATAACCTATAACCTACCAATATGTGATTAGATTTTTTTTTATCTTGATCTCAATTTATAAAACTTGACACATTTAATTTATTTAAAATTCAATTAATTTATAATCAAATTCTTTGTCCGGCAAGGATGAATGTTACTGAATTAGGATAAACTTAGATTAAACGGGATAAATGCAGTTTTATGCTTATCAATCCTTTTGCATCTGGAAAATGCAGAAACTTGGTATTACGGACGTTTACGGTTGGATGCGAATGAAACTCTGGGTCCTGTTGGTATTTGGTTCAACAAAACATACCTCTTCCGCAATGCATTTCTGAAATGTCAAATCCTTTCAAAATTGCAGCATGCGAACCCACCCGTAAACGTCCGTAATACCAAGTTTCCACCATTTTCCTCGTTCCTTTGAAGTTATTCAGAATTTCAAAAAATCTGATGACAGATTCGTCTTTTTCATGCCGAAGTGTCCCCTGATACCAAGTGTCTTGCAAATTCACCGATAAGCAGCCTAATTTATTCTCTTGCCGCTCAAGGTCGCCATATTGACCGCCGCCATTTTGAGAAGGACAAAAATTTTCCGGAAAAATAATGCCAGAATCGTTTTTCTCGTTTAAAAATACCTAGGAGAACCAAGTTTCATCCCAATCCATCGACGAAAATGGGGATTTAGATTTCCGATATTTTGAAATTTGACCGGCGGCCAGTCTGTCAAAAATCAAGAGTTTGACTTACGGTTTGTGCCAAAAATTTTCTTTTTTAATTCTCTTTGAATTGATGTGTCACAAAGGAGATGTTGCAGTTTGAAAAAAAAGTTAGGACCCGTAGCCCCTCCCCCCGGGGGAGGGGGGGGGCAAAAAATTTGGGGGCCCTGAAAGTAGCTTACATTGATCTTTGAACATTCCCGAAGTTTTGTTTCAAAATATTAATTAGGTAAAATTTTAGAAGGGGTAGAAGGGACTTTTGGGACGCCCTGTATACTTGAAGATAGAATATAGGTGAGTTGAGTAGAAACAAAATGAACACATCGAACACAACAAACGCATTAAATACAACTGGCGCATCAAACACAACAAATATAGCAAACTCATCAAATGCGACAAACAAATCAAACTTGACAAACGCATTAAACACAACTGGCACATGAAACACATCAAACACATCAAGCACAACAAATACAGCAAACTCATCAAACACATCAAACACGACAAAAACACATGAAACATCAAACACAACAAAAACATCAAACACAACAAATGCATCAAACACAACAAACGCATTAAACATATCAAACACAACAAACACAGGAAACACAGCAAACATATTAAACACGACGAACACAACAAATACATCAAACACAACAAACACAGCAAAATCTTCATACACGATAAACATCCCTTTTATCCCGGTTAATATCAATACATCCTGTTTTATCCCTATCTATATCCAATATTACCCATATCTATCCTGATTTATTCTATCTATCCCGTTTCAAATTGATTATGCCACTTGCCCATCCTGTTTCATATCGGACAATTTATCAAAGATCGATGTATCGAAGGATGGGATAACCCTACCTATCCTGTTTTATCCTTATCTTTACGGTTACACACTGATTATTCTCCTTTTCTCAAACTTCCTCCATTTAACTCAATTAATATCAATGTCGTTCCCCATCCCGTTTTATCCATGTCTATCATATTTTATATCGAACTATGTATCGAAGATCGATAGACATTACCCTGTTTTATCACTATCTATCCTGTTTAATTCTTATCTACCCGTTTCACACTGATTCTTCCCCTTTTCTTAAAATTCCTACCTTTTATCTCGGTGAATATCAATAAATTCCATCTTATCCCTGTCTATCCTGCTTTATATCGAACGATAAATGGAAGATCTATGTACAATACAATATTTTATCCCTACGAATGAAACCCCAAAATATGACGGTAGGAGTTCAAGGCAGGCCATAAGAAAAAAAATATAAATAAAATTAGTGGGGGGGGGGGGGCTACGGGAGTTAGAAAAATGAGCTGGGAGGGGAGGGGTAGAATAAATGCTGGCAAAAAAATTAGAACTAACCTGGCAATGATTTTTTAAAAAAAAAAAAAAAAAAAAAGGAAGTATAAAATCCGTTGACTTGGCTGAGAAATTGAAATAAAACATCAGCTGATAGCAAACAAAGGTTACCAAGGAATGGAGCTTTCATAAAAACAGTTTAGTGGAAAACAGCGTAAGTAGGGCACTTACGTTAATTACCGTTTATAAGTAAACGGTACATGCGATTTAACCGAAAATCTATACAGTTCTTCATCAGATCAAAATGGACAAAATTACAAAATTTGAGACAGCTAACGTGAATCTAACGATAGTTATCGTGAACGAAAGAATTGCTGACAAAGATCCGGTAACTATTATAGGTGGGATGGGATTCTTTTAGTCCAGTCAACGAAGGAATTTTAGTGGAACAAACTGGAAAAAAGCTGAATTTTTTACCATCGATTCCATACTTCAAAAGTAGTGTTTTCCAAATAGTCCTCACTTTTACCCCCTCTGCTTAACCCCCCTGCCCTGTTAAAAAGCAAAAATTACCCTTTTTTTAAATCTCTTTGTCTCCTCGCCTAATTAAGATAAACAATCGCGGTTTGTCTTAAAACACTCCTTATACCTGTGTTGAAGATTCCTAGTAGATTTCGGAGAAATATCTACCTATTGCAGGCGGTACACCGGTACAACCTCGTAATTTTCGGGAATTTTCGCTCCAAGAGCATCGATCCTGAAGCCCCGAGTTGAAGAATGTAGGTCATAAAAAAATATATATATACATTTATGTACAGGGTGTCTCACGAAAAAGAAGCCATCTTGAATATCTGCCGAACGCGTCGGAATTTCGAAAAACGGTAAAAGACGTGTTTGTTTGTATCGAGGGAGACACCTCTTGGCGTATTTGACATTTTCCCAAACCGCGGGAGGGGCGGGGGGTGCCCCACCCGTAAGTCGAACTTTTAAATGGCACCCCTACTTTTTTTATTTCAGAACTCAATTCTACGGTAAAAAAACAAGCCACCCTGTCCAAACCGAATGTAAATCATTGAATGTGACTGCAGAGGTTCAAACATTTTTTTCATGCTCTTTTCAAAAATTCCCTACGCCCAATGGAATTGCCGTATCAAACCAAACTCTCCGCCAAAAAATACTTGAACATTGCACTTTCGATTAAAAGAAAAAAAGGAAAAAAAAAAAAAAAAAAAAAAAAAATCTGCTGTACTCGAAAGCTGGAGCACGCGGAGCCTTTCTTTGCGACACTAAAATTCGTTCCACCTAACACTTCCGAGGAGCGCTCATCGGGAAGGAGTAGTAATTTTTAGACAAGAATTATTATTCTTCTTTCTGAAGCATAAGAAATCGTGTCCATGAAGAAACAGCTAAGTAGAAAAACAACGCACCGCGGAAAAATAGCGTCCTCAGAAGTATCAAGGTCCGACTCAAATCATTGAAACCCACCCCAAAAAAGCTAGTCCATTTGTTTTTCTACCTAGCTGTTTCTTTTTGGACACGGTTTCTTCCAGATTTAGAGTACAGCAGATTTTTTTTTTTTTTTTTTTTTTTTTTTTTTTTTTTTTTTTTTTTTTTAACGAAAGTGCAATGTTTAAGAAATTTTTGGGTGGAGAGTTTGGTTTGATACGGCAATTCCTTTGAGAAAAATGGAAATTTTTGAAAAGAGCATGAAAAAAATGTTTCCAACCTCTGCCAATCACTGAAAACTAATCCGATTTACATTTGGTTCAGACAGTGTGGCTTGTTTTTTTGCGTAGAATTGATTTCTAAAATAAAAAAGGAGGGGTCGTGCCATTTGAAAAGTTCGACTTGCGGGTGGGGCAGTTGGGGCATCCCCCGCCCCGTGCCCTTCCCGCGGTTTGGGAAAATTTCTAATACGCCAAAAGGTGTCCTCCTCGATGTATACGAACACGTCTTTTACCGTTTTTCGAAATTCCGACGCGTTCGGCAGATATTCAAGATGGCTCCTTTTTCGTGAGACACCCTGTATATGTAACTGGGATTTAACGAACCTTCACTACCGTTTTTTCCGTAACTATCGGTACGATCAACAGGAAACTAAGCATGGTTCTTCACTTCTATGAGGTTACATCAAGTTTCATTTTTGATGAAAATCGGCCCACCCCTTAGTTAAAGTCTAGGTCACTGGGGGATGATTTTCCGAACTCATCCGATCTTAGTCGGTGATACCTCGAAAAACTCGTCTCGTCGTGTTCTTCAAAACAACCTATATTCACCTACCCTCGAAAACCACCCCTTATTCAGAAAATCTCAAGTCCAAAGGAGTATGATTTTTCGAACTCGTCCGATCTTAGTCAGTGATACCTTAAAACACTCGTTTCGTCGTGACCTTCAAAACAACCTATATTCACCCCCCTTTATCCTGAAAATCAAGGTTCAAGGGGGACGACTTTCCGACCTGTCAGGCTCATTAGGCGCAACTGTATTCATAGAAAGGATTAGTCGAAAACCTTTCGTTTCCACTGTGGCTGGGAAGCGTTTTTTTATATTCTTCAGTTTTGAATCTTAAGACCACTTATAGTAAACTAAGGTACCAAAAGTAGGTAATTCACTATTCCAGAACGGTTTGGCATGTCATAAAATCTTGACCTTCGAATATCTGTTAGATCTTAGAATTCAGCTTTACTTTCTTCAACATTGATAGCAGCTCCCCGATGAAATATTTTTTGGACTCTCATACTTTAACGAGCAGTCGAAATCTACCTTTCGTTTCCACTGTGGCTCGAAAGCATTTTTTAATATTCTTCAGTTTTGAATCTTAAGACCACTTAAAATTGGGGTTTTACAAAGAAACTGAAATTTTAAAATTTAGAATTTTTTTTTTTTAAAAATGCTCTGTAATTTTTTTCCGGTAGTTCAGATTTAAAAAGTACTTGAATTAAAAGTTATAGAGGATACATGTTTGTATATTTTCATGTATTGGATGACGTATCTATCAAAATTGTGAGAGGAGATAGGGGAGGGCGATATGACCTTACCGCATCGGGCGGAGCGCACTGCCGCGCACCGCACCACAGCTTCCGGCGCTCAGCGGGCGCCCATTCAAACAATCTTTACTATCTTCGTACTTTTCCTCTGTATCATTTCTGTTTAAATTATGATCTTCGTCTTTTGAGAGGGGGGGGGGGGACGGTGACCGCCCCCCGCCCCCCTACGTATTCATCTCATTCACATTCAAAAAAGCGCATTAGATGAGAGGGTCCCAATCGGAAGGGAGAAAATAATTCCTATATAACCTGCGTTGATGGAAAGAGACATTATAATTATTATATTGAGTAAATACAATTAAAAATACATGGCTGTTCTTTTCCATCACGACCAGACTTACAAATTATAATATCTATGCTACACGCTCCAAGACCTCCTAAATTTGCATCCCTGGTAACGCTCGTAGTTACTAACGTGTAGTACTTAACTTTTGTAGTTATCGACAAATGATAGTCCCCAGATGAGCCCGCCCGCTCTAGTCAGATTTTGGAAGTAAGACCCAGATTTTTTACACTACCTAGAGTTTACCAGGGAGCTTAGATAGGAGGGCAAAATTTGAAATTCCTGCCATTGTTCATCGGCGGGGATTTCAAATTTTGCGGAAAATTGAACTAAGCGGGAAATTATGAATCTTGGTTTGTTAGTAGGGTAAGGTAAGTGAATCGAAGACATGGTGCTTTATTTCAGACTATCTAAAAGTGTCGAAATGCTCCGTTCCATTCGTTCCGTTTCGTTTCAGTCTTGGCCTGAAGTTTGAAATAAATGCCGATTTTCTCATTTGATTCTGATTGGTCCAATCGCTCCCGATCAGACGGGGATTGGACAAATGAGAGTCGGGTATGAAAATCTTTTCATTTCTTTGGTGGTTCTTTTGTCGGAGCGGGCCTATGAGAGCGCGAAGCGTCCTCTGGGGGTTGGGCCGCGTAGCGGCCACGGGGCATGGCCCCCTAGTATCGAATAAGCAGATAGGGTATTCCAAAATAATTCCTCTCGGATCAAGCACATTCAGCAAGTTTGACAGCATAAATTAAGGATGCACTACCAGATACAAGTGTGGCTCGGCAATAGTGATATGGATCCATAGGATTACTGGCCAAGACTGAAACGAAATGGAACTAACGGAACGGAGCGTTTCTTCACTTTTAGATAGTCTGTAATAAAGCACCATGTCTTCGATTCACTTACCTTACCCTACTAACAGATCAAGATTCACAATTTCCCGCTTAGTTTAATGTTCCGCCAAGTTTGAAATCCCCGCCGATGAAAAATGGCAGGATTATCAAATTTTGCCCCCCTTTCTAAGCTCCCTGGTAAACTCTAGCATAAAAAATGTGGGTCTTACTTCCCGATAACTTTCGATATTACTTTTGATAACTGTAAAAATCATGGCAATCGGCCCAGTAGAACGCTCAAACGAACTGTGACTTAAAATAAAAACTTACATTGTTTAAATGGGCAAACGAACCGTGTAATACAGGGTGTCCAAAAAGTCCGTACCCCCCCCCCCCCCCCCTCGTAACTTTTGAACGTTCAGAGATAGAAAAACGAAACTTTGGGAATATTTCTATCTTAAAGTGGTCCATCTTCTAGGGGGGTCAAAATTTTTGTCCCCCCCTCAGGGGTGGCGCGGGGGCCCCCAACTTTTTTTTTTCAAATGGTAACCCCTATCTTGTGATGCATCATTAGAAAGAGCATAAAAAACTAAGAATTTTGGCGCAAACCGTAAATCAATATCTTAATTTTTGACCGAGTTATGATAGGTCAAAGGTCAAATTTGACCTATTTTCAAAAAATCATATCTCCGGTTCAATTTATTGTAAAGGAAAAAATAAAACGGGAAAATTTACCAAATTGTAAGCACTTCAAGTAAAAATCACAGAAATTACTTCAAACTAATTTTAAGGGGTGTTTCGGACCCCCAAATACGTCATTTTAAAGGTCATACGATATTCTCGCGAAATGAGCCAATTTCCCCTTACTTTTCCTCAACATTATCTTGGTAAGTTCAAAATTAGTTCAACATTGCGTTTTCAAGTCCCCAAATTTCGAACAAAGTTCAAAAAACGAAATTTAAGGTGATTCAATTCAACCATTGAAATTTCATTTTTTTTAAAACTTTGTTCGAAATTTGGGGACTTGAAAACGGAATTTTGAACTAATTTTGAACTTACCAAGATAATGTTGAGGAAAAGTAAGGGGAAATTGGCTCATTTCGCGAGAAAATCGTATGACCTTTAAAATGACATATTTGGGGGTCCGAAACTCCCCCTTAAAATTAGTTTGAAGTAATTTCTGTGATTTTTACTTTAAAGTGCTTACAATCTGGTACATTTTCCCGTTTTATTTTTTCCTTTACAATAAATTGAACCGGAGATATGATTTTTTGAAAATAGGTCAAATTTGACCTTTGACCTATCGTAACTCAGTCAAAAATTAAGATGTTGATTTGCGGTTTGCGCCAAAATTCTTAGTTTTTTATGCTCTTTCTAATGATGTATCACAAGATAGGGGTTACCATTTGAAAAAAAAAAGTTGGGGGCTCCCGCGCCACCCCTGAGGGGGGACAAAAATTTTGACCCCCCTAGAAGATGGACCACTTTAAGATAGAAATATTCCCAAAGTTTCGTTTTTCTATCTCTTACCGTTCAAAAGTTACGAGGTGGGAGTACGGACTTTTGGGACACCCTGTATAAAAAAACTCTAGTCATATTTTCAAAATCTGGATAGAGCAGGCTCCTCTAGAGACATTTGCCTGACGATAGTCGCAAAAATCATGAAAATCGACCCGGTAAAACACTGGAACAAAGCGTTACCAGGGATGCAAATTTAGGAGGTCTTGGAACGTGTAGCATAGATATTATAATTCGTAAGTCTGGTCGAGATGGAAAAGAATAGCCATGTATTTTTAATTGTACTAGCTGCTTCAGCTCGCTACGCTCGCTTGCGCCGCTAGCTGGTGGCTTCGCCCCCTGGACCCCCAGTCACTCGCTCCGCGAGTGAATGTTGGCTCGCGAAGCGAGCCAAATTTTGCTACTACGAGTAATTAGAGGACTTCCTGGAGGAAAAATGATAAATTCAAAAATGAAGAATAAGAAACTGATAATGATAACCACCTTCTTCTATAAAAAGAAACATCTTTGAAAAATAAAAAACACTCCTTGAAAAGAAAATCAAAACACTTTGTGAAAATTTAACGGTGCGAAAGGGTAAACATTAATTACCGATTCTCTTGGAAGAACACATGGGCCGCTGCAAAAAAGTTAATTATTAATAAAACCTGTAGTGCCGTTAAAAGGAAAATTATCTTCTGAAAAATACACACGAAAATTAAGTAATTTTCATGTAAAAAAAAACTATAATGATAAAATCAAGAAAGCAAAACTCTAGACGCACTACTGAGAAACCTGGACAAACCGAGAACTGTTTATGAGCAATGCGACGGAGGAAATGCGTAGTAGGTGTTCCGAGTCAGACGGCATAAGAAAGGGAGTGATACTGACAAAGGACCCATGCCAGAGCAGAAGGGTGACACGTACTAACGGCAGGTAGGGATGGGTTTACGTGGAGAGGGAAACGGAAAATCAGAGGGTGGGAGGTCCCCCAACCATATGATTCGTCCAGCGGCAAAGACGAAAATATTTCGTCATCAAATCGAGGTAAATTTTGCAACGTCGGTCGCGCAAATTGAAAAACTGAGGAATGTTGGCACGTCTACAGCCTAAGAGCTTTCATTTAAAACAAATCCGAGCAAAATCGGTCCAGTAGTTTCCGAGATCGAATTAGCACAAACTGTCCAACGTCAAAAACGCAAGCATGTCGTTATCAAATCAAATCGAGGTAAATTTTGCAACGTCGGTCGCGCAAATCGAAAAACTAAGGAATGTTGGCACGTCTACAGCCTAAGAGCTTTCATTTAAAACAAATCCGAGCAAAATCGGTCCAGTAGTTTCCGAGATCGAATTAGCACAAACTGTCCAACGTCAAAAACGCAAGCATGTCGTTATCAAATCAAATCGAGGTAAATTTTGCAACGTCGGTCGCGCAAATCGAAAAACTAAGGAATGTTAGCACGTCTACAGCCTAAGAGCTTTCATTTAAAACAAATCCGAGCAAAATCGGTCCAGTAGTTTCCGAGATCGAATTAGCACAATCTGTAGAGGCCAAAAAAAGCCTTAGGATATTAAATATATAGAAGATTTACCCAATATAATAATCATAATGTCTCTTTACATCGACGCAGATTATATTGGACATATTTTCTCCCTTCCAATTGAGACCCTCTCATCCAATGCGCCTTTTTTAATGTGAATGTGATGAATACGTAGGGGGGCGGGGGGCGGTCACCGTCCCCCCCCCCCCTCTCAAAAAACGAAGATCATAACTTAAACAGAAATGCTTCAGCTCGCTATGCTTGCTTGCGCCACTAGCCGGTGACTTCGCCCCCTGGACCCCCAGTCACTGTTGGCTCACCAAGCGAGCCAAATTTTGCTACTAAAAGTAATTAGAGGACTTCCTGGGGGCAAAATAATAAATTCAAAAACAAAGAACTAATAATGATAACCACCTACTTCTAGGAAAAGAAATATCTTTGAAAGATAAAAAAACACTCCTGGGAAAGGAATTCAAAACACTTTGTGAAAATGTAACGGTGCGAAAAGGCGAAGACTAACTACCGATTCTCTTGGAAGAACGCATGAGCTACTGTAAGGAAGTTAATTATTAATAAAACCTGTGCTGCCGTAAAAAGGAAAATTATTTTCTGAAAATTACACATCAAAATTAAGTAATTTTAAGTAAAAAAAACAAATGACAAAATCAAGAAAGCAAATCTCTAGCCGCACTAATAAGATACCTGGAC